>NC_142933.1:108224954-108257454 GCF_046866305.1 Octopus bimaculoides
GTGCGTGTGTGTGTATGCATGTATGTATAGATTGTTTGAAGTGGTGTAACAGATACTGTATATTGTTTGTATGATATACATATCTATAAAATTTAATGAAGTATTATTACCATTAATAATAATAATAATAATAATAATAATAAAAATAATAATAATGATGATGATGATGATGATGATGATGATGATGATGATGATAAAAACTCCCTGATGCACTACCAAGCTCTCATGGCTTCTGACCTTAACTGATTGGAAATGCTATCATGTACATTGTTTTGTCTTGGTATAAAAGACGGCTTACAGCAAATATTCTGCTCAATACCACAGATTTGCT
The DNA here is from genome assembly GCF_046866305.1 of Octopus bimaculoides. Lineage (NCBI taxonomy): Eukaryota > Metazoa > Mollusca > Cephalopoda > Octopoda > Octopodidae > Octopus > Octopus bimaculoides. The sequence goes on from NC_142933.1 coordinate 108,225,286, forward strand.
TGTCAGTTGTTTGAGCATAACAAGTTGAGCATGTCCCTTGGTGGCTGACGATATGTTCATCTCTGATCACGAGCAGAAGTAGTGGAGGAGCATCACAGCTATGTGTTGAGAGGAATTCTTTGGGGTTTGGATAATTCACCTCTGGAAACATGGGAGTTTGGTTCAACATCGTTAAACAACCCTCATTCAAAACCACAAATCTCTCACTATTGAGAAAAACGAACGTCTTAATAGTGAGAAATTTGTGATTTTGGAGTGTTAACTCCTCTTTCTAGCAAGCGGTATTCCGGCACCATACTTTATGTGTGTGTGTGTGTGTGTGTGTGTGTGTGTGTGTGTGTGTGTGTGTGTGTGTGTGTGTGTGTGTGTGTGTGTGTGCGTGTGTGTGTGTGTGTGTGTGTGTGTGTGTGTATTGGTATCTAGAAGACCCAAAGATTGTCAGATTACGCTAAGTAAGTGCTATGGACAGACCGTGTGTAAACTCTTGGTTCGATAGTGATATGAGTGAGGAGTCCAATGTGGATCTTGTATTAGCATGCATATATATATATTAGACAAAAAGAGATAACAAAGCCAAGGCTGTGAGGAGTTTTCAGGACATTTATAAGGAAAGAGGTATAGTCTTACAGCTGTTTCTGAGATATTATGGATATCCCTTCATCAGAGGCCATGTGAGATGATTAAATATAGGTAAATGTTTGAGTTCGAAATAAGGAATTATTGTGGAAAAGGAGGAGATAAAGAGGAGAATGGAAGTAGAAATAAAATATAAAACATTGTGGTTTTGCCCAGTTTAACACATGTGTATATGTATGTATGTATGTATGTATGTATGTATGTATGTATGTATGTATGTACGTGTATGTATGTATGTGTACGACGAACTTCCACACAGTTTCCATCGCCCAAATTTACTCAGAAGGTATTGATCAATCCGAGGTTATAGTAGAAGACACCGTTCCCAAGTGCTTCGCAGCGAGTCTGAGCCGAACCTGAAACCACATGGTCGCAAAGCGAGCTTCTCAGCAACTCAGACATACCTACATCACATTGATTAAATGAATACCAGATCTCATTTGGTTTGCTGGCTCAGTGTATTCTCCACATCAATTTTGAACTTGACCAACGAGCCGCTACGTGGTTATTCAACTTGCTGGAAACAGCAGCTGTATCTCTCTTAAATTATATCCGACTGTCTTGAAAATAAAAACGTTATAACATATAGTCCAAGAAACAGCAAAAGAGGGAATGGCTAAGGCTGGAACGCCGTAGGGGGAATTTGTGGTTAAACTACAACAACAACAAACTATTCTCTTGCAGATCGTTTCAGCTGATTTTGTATTCTGTTTCGCCAAACGTGAGATACATATCTTTCTTCACGGTTGTACAATAAACATATCTGAATTTGGAAAAAAAAAAAAAAAAAATGGCTGAATATTGGGCACCACAAACGTTTGCTTATATCTAAAAGGATGATAAGGATCAGCAACAGAAGAAGCTGCGCCGTTGTCAACGTCGTCGTTGTCGTCATCATCATTCACATTGCCATCGATTGAAAAAGTAGCAAAATCAATAGTTCCATTCCCATCCTTCTTTTTTCTCTTTCTTCTCCTTCTCCTCCTGTTTTTTCTCCATTTTTCCTCCTCCTCTTCCTTCTCCCCTTTCTGTTTCTTCTCATTAAGATCTGCGCAGTCATGCTTAGAATGCATCATTCTACACCTCTATGTCATAAAATAATCTACAAAGAAAGAAAAAGACACCGGAATGTAAGAATTAATGCTTATTTTACCGTAAAGTGTTGAAAAAACGAATAATGGTAAAACTGTGAGAGGTCTTACTTTCCAACCTAATGTATAAAGTTCAATAGATATAAGGTTCTGAAAACTATGTAGGTGAAAGTTACTCCAATGACGGCAAGTAAACAAGATCTCTGACCTTCAATTGAAAGATATCAGCGGTTGCTTCAATATTTAAAACTTCTCTATATATAAAACGTTTTCAATAATTTTGGTAAGGAGCTTATTTCCCAACTACATAGTTCCGGGTTTAGTCCTGCTGCGTGGTACCTTGAGCGAATGTCTTCCACTATAGTCTCGGACCGACCAAAGCTTTGTGAGTGGTTTCAGTAGACGAAAATTGAAAGAAGCTCGTCGTATGTGTGTGTGTGTGTGTGTGTGTGTGTGTGTGTGTGTGTGTGTGCACGTGCGTGTGTGTGTGTGTGTGTGTGTGTCCACCATCACTTGACAACTGATGTTGATGTGTTTACATCCCCGTCACTTAACGGTTCGGCAAAAGAGACCGTTACACAAAATACTAGGCTTTAAAAAAGTACGGGAGTCGACCTATTCGAGTGGTGCCCCAGCATGGCCGTAGTCTAATGATTGAAACAAGTAAGAGATAGAAGACAAAAGATAACATGACAATTCGGGAACACCTTTTCAGGCTAGAAACTTAAAGAAAGGAAAAAGGGGTGACTTTGATGATAATAATAATAATAATAATAATAATAATAATAATAATAATAATAATAATAATAATAAGACACCGGGGAAGTGAGAGAACACCGGGGAAGTTTAACATGTGAGTACGATAAATCACTGCTCCGAAACTTATCCAAAGACATCGGAAATAAAGACATCGCATGGAGCCAAAAAATAGCTGACAAAGGGTTGGACTATACCCGAGTAAGTAATACTCATTGAAATTTATTCCTATTTTTCCAAATATAATGATGTATTTTAACTTGATACCTCCACTACCCGAACAGCGATCGTAAACACACGTGTTACATCAAAATTCAGATCATCTCCAAACCCAAACACCATGTACAAAAAATAGCTGACAAAGGGTTGGACTATATCCGAGTAAGTAATACTCATTGAAATTTATCTCTATTTTTCCAAATATAATGATGTATTTTAACTTGATACCTCCACTACCCGCACAGCGATCGTAAACACACGTGTTACATCAAAATCAGACCATCTTCGAACCCCAAAACACCATGTACAAAAAAATTACAAACATATTAAATAACACCGGTATTATTTCACCCAAGAATAACAACCGAGAAGTACGTACTGTAAGCTTGTTACGAAAAAAGTACGAAGATATGAACGTGCAAAACAATCTGACAACAGAAATAAACGAACCGGTACCCTACGAAAACGATGACCGTCAAAATAAAGGGCCGGACGTTGTTCCTCATGTCCCGCAAACAAAACCAAAACGGCATAAATGGACACGTGAGGAACACATTTCGATCTTACACGCCTATTTCACAGCAGTACTCTACCCAAAAAACGAAAACGCAACAACACATACATATAAAACATGGAAGAAAAATAATGTAAATATAGACCTCGATAAAACAATGAACCCTAACAAACTAGCTAACATAAGAAGATATATTCTAAAAGTAAAAAAAATATCAGAAATAGAAATAGAACAATTGAAAGAAAAAATACATCAGGAAAATCTAGATAGTAGTCACACAGCAATGCCAAATAATAATATAAACACTGAGATAGCAAAACACGAGGACAAACGTAACATTTCCGGCAAAAACGAAGTAAACAAAAAACAACAAACCCAGACCGTAGAGATGTATAATAGTGTACAAAAAGCACCAATCCAGAACACCACAGACAAACATATGAATGAAAAGGAAGGCAAGACAAATATAAAGCCTGGAAATAACGAAGGGAAACCTAATAATTACAATACTAAAAATGTGCCAAAGCAACCCTGAAAAGAGGAAAATTAGTTAAAAGTAGCAATATAACACTAGATAAAGCCAATGAAATAAGAGAACTAGACGAAAGCCAACCATATAAGTATTTAGGAGTCAATGAACTAGATAGGATACAACATACACAAATGAAAGAAAAAATAAAGAAAGAGTACTATAGACGAGTTAGATCAATACTAAAAACAGAGCTCAATGCTAAAAACAAGATAATGGGTATCAACACTTTAGCTGTCCCAGTTATAAGCTACAGCTACAACATCCTTAACTGGACACTAAACGAACTATGTAAAATAGACAGGAAAACAAGAAAAATAATGACAGGATATAGGATGCACCACCCAAAATCTGACATAGAAAGGCTATATATACAACGCACAGAAGGTGGCAGGGGTCTTATACAGCTAGAAAACTATTATAAAATAACCACCATAGGACTGCAAAAATACCTACTCCAGAAGCAAGGGAAACTAATACAAATAGCCACAAAACACGAGCAAAACAAAAAACTGTTTTCAGTATTTAAGGAAGCTGACAAATACAAACAAGAAATCAATCTACCTCACAAATACGAAGAAGAAGAAGAAGAAGAAGAAGAAGAAGAAGAAGAAGAAGAAGAAGAAGAAGAAGAAGAAGAAGAAGAAGAAGAAGAAGAAGAAGAAGAAGAAGAAGAAGAAGAAGAAGAAGAAGAAGAAGAAGAAGAAGAAGAAGAAGAAGAAGAAGAAGAAGAAGAAACAACAAAAGCTATAAAACAAATGAAATCCAAACTAAAACTAGAACAGCAACGGACCACGATAAAACGATGGCAAGAAAAGCCCCTACATGATAAATACTGGGCTAAACTAAATGCGAAAGAAATAGACAGAGAAAAATCCCAGCAATGGCTGAGAAGCTCAGGACTCAAAGCAGAGACTGAAGGATTTTTAATTGCTGCACAAGACCAGAGCCTCCCCACCAGAAATTACCAAAAACACATAATGAAAAGAAATATAACAAGTAACTGTAGAATATGTGGAGATCGACAAGAAACAATAAATCATATTATCTCTGGCTGCCCAGTCCTGGCTAAGAAGGAATATATTCACAGACACGACAGAGCTGGGACCTATATACACTGGAAGCTATGCCAACACTATGGAATAACAACAGAAAAAAGATGGTATAAACACACGCCAGAAAAGGTCACAGAAAACGAGAAAGCAACCATACTCTGGGATATGCCAATACACACAGATAGAGAAATTAAGGCAAATAGACCAGATATAGTTGTCAAAGATCATGAAGAAAAGAAAATGCTTTCTAATTGATGTATCAATACCAGCAGATGACAACGTTTCTCTAAAATAAATGGAAAAACTTTCAAAATACAAAGACCTGGAAATAGAGATAACTCGAATGTGGAATCTAAAAACAGAAACAATTCCTATCATAGTAGGTGCCATAGGTATAATAAAAAAATATTCAGACAAATACATAACAAAAATACCAGGACTTACAAATATATATAACATACAGAAAATTGCACTACTGGGTACTGCACACATTCTACGCAAAACACTTTCAATACAGTAAACATAAGAGCACCACAGCAAACCACAGCACATACCCACGGCGCACAGAGCTGCGCTCGGTAGTGAAGTGAAAGCACGTTATAAAAATAAAACTACTGAACAATAATAATAATAATAACAATAACAATAATGATAATGGTTAATAAGGAATATATTCATAGACGAAAAAAACATGCGATCACCTGACCAGACATCGGAAACCGGACATTGTTGTGGTGAATAAAAAAAACAAAGAACGTGTATGATAGTTGACATAGCATGCCCCGGTGACAACAGGACCAATGTGAAAGAAGAAGAAAAAATAATAATAATGACGATTTCAAGTGGGAAATACGAAGGTTGTGGTCAATGAGAAGAGTAGACGTGATATCAATAGTAATTGGACTTTGGAAGTATTAGCACTCAACTACCAACATGGCTGAAAAAGATTGGTGCAAGTGTGAAGGTAGAACACCCGCAAAAATTAGCATTGCTTGAAACTGCAAGAATTCTTCGCAGGGTTCCTGAAGCATGACCAGTAAACCGGTGTCACCTTTGTCTGCTGGTTGTGGACAGCTGACACTTTCCATCATACCCAGCAAAATAAGCTGCGAAATAATAATAATGAGTGTTATCATGTACATTGTTTTTGTCTTGGTATAAAAGATGGGCTGCAGCAAATATTCTGCTCAATGCCACAGATTTACTTGTCAGTTGTTTGACCTTAACCAGTTGAGCATGTCCCTTGGTGGCTGACGATATGTGCACCTCTGATCACGAGCAGAAGTAGTGGGGGAGCACCATAGCCATGTGTTCAGGGACCTCTTGAGCGGGATGGGCTACTCGACCTGAAGAAAATTCTAACTGGGCCCCACCTGCGAGGTCATGCGCTGTTTATCTTGATATGAGATCACCATGTTGCGCACATATTATTGTGACGCATGTACTTGGTGTACCCTTATCAGGCGGGTAGTCATGATGGATATACTGGGCTTCGTACACTTTATCCTAATGTCACTTTGATGGCATGCGCTGCTCTCACTCAATAATAATAATAATAATAATAATAATAATAATAATAATAATAATAATAATAATGTGTAAACATACATGTATATACATAAACAGATAATATTATGTGTGTGTATGTGTATGTATCTGTATACATAAAATGAGAGAGATTAGATAGATAGATAGATAGATAGATAGATAGATAGATAGATACATACATACATACATACATACATACATACATACATACATACACAATAGAATTAGTCATTTAACTATTTTGCACATGTATGTTCCACAAATTTGCGTAAATAGGTTAATAATTATTTAATCTTGGAGACGAATATTTGTGTGAATACAAAGCTGTTGATTGTTCAATTGTATAATTATGATGTTGATAGTGCCACCACATCAATACATGTTTATAAATATAACCACCGTCCTTATAATAAACCCTTCAGTTAAAATACTATTTAAGCAACTGAATAAACACAAGCAAGAAACAGAACGTGTTTGTCTACGTTACTCAACTAAAAACACTTTCATTTTTATAATAATATAGAATTTCTGTTGACAAAGAATCGCTAACAAGATTGCAGAAGTAATATTCATTGAGATACGTAAGAGCAATACCAAATTCGTTTTGTTACGTTGATTCTATAAACCAAGTGTTGCAGGAATTTCGATAACGTTGGTAATTTGAAAGATGTCGGACATGAAAGACGATGCTAAAATGACGAATTTATAGAGAAATCAAATGAATTTATTAAAGCTAAACTTGGTTGCAATATTGAAAATAATGTAAGAATGATGATTCATAAAGTATCTATTGTTATTGCTATAATGTACTATAGAACCGATGATAAATGATTATATGCACGGTGAACAGCGACTATTGTTCCGAGTCCATAAAGACTACAGCACTACCTCTATCAGCATTTTTAATAACTAGATTGTAATCATCCTTGAGATCATTAATGATTTCCCATTCTTTTCGGCTGGTATTTGGTTTAAATTTCGGATGTGGTAGTAAATTATAAGAAAAATTGGTTACGAAATCACAGAATTTGTCTCGAGTTTTGTTCCCATCTTTTGTCGGAATGTTGTTGATTTTATTATTTTAGCATTGATTTGTTATTAATTTCTTTGTCAAATAATTACGTGTAGTTATTTACAAAATTTCTGGACATCATTCGGTATATCATTTATGCTGGAATGTTATGGTGTTTGGGGTGAAATTTAGCCATTTCGAGGGTTTTGAAAGATTTATAACTTTCGAAATCTTACATTCGATCTGTACCATCGAGTGTCTTGATTTCTGTCTATTGTGTCTAAAAAATGATTCCGTGATTTTTGGTTCATCGAATCAGTGCTCCGGTTGACTGTTCTTCTGTACAATCTTGATCCATAATAAGTCTTTAGTTGTGGCCAACCCTGTAAAAAGTTATAACGGTTATAATTTTTGGTATATCATATCAGTTGTGGTTGGTCCTGTCTGAAGTCATTACGTTCAAAATTTCTCGTGTATAGTGTCAACTGGTGAACCCGATTTGGAGAGGTGTTGCGTCTCGAACAAAGAATGTTCCAGTTTCTTCCGATGAAGTCACTTTCTATATATCTCTGGCGAAGCGCATTTTGTCTTGAAGAGAACGGAGTTTTGTTGATCCTGAAAAGGCTGTTTCTTTGTTTAGATTTTTGTCTGGAATTAATATAATCAACTCTGTGTTTTTGATGATCGTTTGAGTTGCTTTTCAATAATGGCCTTACTGTTTGCGTTTGAGATTTGGGATGTTCCATTATTTTCAAGAATGGGTTTTCAGAATGGTATTGTTCTTTCAATACACTTCATAATGGCTAAACTGGTCCTTATTTTTTTCCTATCTTCGAAGAGATGTCATGCTTGTTTGTAAATGTCTTGTATGTCTTGGTCTCGCAATTCTAGTTGGTCCTTCTTTCTTGTTAAGTGAAAAGTGTTTGTGGTTTCATAGTCTTTGGCGAAAGCTTAAAATGGATTTCTTTGGTTTCCTTCGTAATTAAATTAGGCTTCAACAATGCTTAGATATTGGTGTCAAGTTTTGAGAGGTTCTGAGAGGTTCTGAGAGGTGTGTGTCTGTCTGCCTGTGCGTGTGCTTATGTATGTATGTATGTATTATGTATGAATACATACATATACATACGTACGTGTGTGTGTATGTGTGTGTGTGTGTGTGTGTGTGCGTGTGCGTGTGTGCTTAAGTATGTATTGAATACGTACATATACATACGTACATGTATATATGTGCGTGTGTGTGTGTGCGTGTGTGCTTATGTATTTATGTATGTATGTATGAATACATACATATACATACGTACGTACGTGTATGTGTGTGTGTGTGTGCACGGGTGTGTGTGAGCTTATGTATGAAAACATACGTATACATACGTGCATGTGTGTGCGTGTACGTGTGTGCTTCTGTATGTATGCATGTATGAATACTTACATATATATATATATATACATACATGTGTGTGTGTCTGTGTGTGCGTGTGTGCTTCTGTATGTATGTGTGTATGTATGTATGTATGAATACATACATACACATATGTATATGTGTGTGTGTTTGTTTGCGTGTGCGTGTGCGTATGTGCTTATGTATGAATACATATGCATACGTACACGTGTGTGTGGTTGTGTCTGTGTGTCTTTGTGTCTGTGCTTGTCCCACCTCCGCCGTTTAGCAGCTGGTGTTGGTTTGTTTACCTCCTCCTCATTATCCAGTGGTTCGGCCAAAGTCGTTCGAATAAGTCCCAGACTAAAAAATAAAATAAAATAAACCTAAGTTCTGCGGCTGAGTTGTTCGACCAAAACCCTTCAAAGCGGTGCCCCAGTCTGGCCGCAGTTCAATAACTGAAACAAGTAAAAGGTGAAAACAAAAAAAAAGTAGCTGTACCGTTCACAATCCTCCTAACACAGCTCAATAAATATATTCGATATTACATTATAGCAAAGAGACGAAACACTATTGCCATAGCAGTAGTACCCTATTGTCATGCTTTAACAATCACCATTTTCAGAAATTTGTTTCCGTAATTATAATTCAGCGAAACGAGAAATTTACCGTGTTTTCGGGTGAAATAAACAAAACATTGCTTCGTTTCGGTAGAGCCTGCACATATGATAAGTTAGAAAAAAAAGATTTCTATCAACTTCATACGCATACAAAGAACATATATGATACCTCTTGACAGTGCTTTATACACGGATCAATTACAACTGTATCAGATAAACGACCACCAGGCGGGCTCTGTAACATTATATCTTGCATAACAACCTGGGTGTTCCAGAGGTCACCAAATAAAACGACGGAGTCACTCTACTCGATCCTATAAAAGGAAATGCTTAAGGCATACCATTACAATGGAAATCGTCCAATTAGTAGGGTTATTTATTCTGTTTACTCGTTCTTATTCGAGTGGAAACTACTGCTGTTGTTGCATATAGTTGCTTACGGAGTAAGAGAGAAAGAGGAAGAGAGAGAGAGAGAGAGAGAGAGAGAGAGAGAGAGAGAGAGAGAGAGAGAGAGAGAGAGAGCGATTGATATGAGATGAGAGGGAGTGTGAAAGTGAATATTCTCCTTAAGGGGAGAGAACCGTTTCTAAGTTTGTTTTTTTTCCTTCTTATCTTGACAGATCTTTCTCTTATTACTGAAAAAAACGTATAATGTTTCCATATTTCCATAAAATCCATTTAGTTGATATTAAGATCATTCTAGGGCAATTGCATTCGTATATAGAGGATGAGACATATACTGGTTTCTGACTATCGACTGAAGTGTTGAAAATTCAAACACCATCACCATCATAGCCGTATTAAACCTTTATTATATCAATTTGGCTTTTTTCCTCCCTATCTCTCCTTTCCCCCCTCTCTCTCCCTCTCTCTCCCTCTCTCTCTCTCTCTCTCTCTCTCTCTCTCTCTCTCTCTCTCTCTCTGTAATTCTATACTGATACCATTACATACTCATAAATTATATATGTGGGATTTGTCATGTGACTAGATGCCTTGTTTGGATATCATACATTTCTGGCGTATTGTTTCCTCTGCGTGCCGTAAAAGGCAACCAAAAGAGATTGAATTAGGATTTGCACTCCAGCCTCATAAGACTCTCACCAGCAACGACAACCCAAGCAGACCCATGAGTTAGAGGGTTGCCGCCTGAGCGGTGGAAATGTATCATCTACCAGGTGTAGAGAGTCACCAACAAACAGTGGATGCGGTGACACGTTGTTACAGTGCATGCCTTCATACTATTACTACTACTACTACTTCTACTACTACTACTACTACTACTACTACTACTACTACTACTACTCTCCTCAAAGTTTATTTTTCAGTTCTTTCTTCTTTTTATGAAGGGTCTCACCCGAAACATCATATTTTTCTTCTGTTACGTCTTGAATTTTGTTGTACACTTCTACGTTTACTGTTTTTTCGCTATATATTTTTACGCTCTTCAGGAACATGCTTTCGCTTTCTGATTCCACGCAGTACCTTACGATTGCTTCGTCTTTGCCTCCAGTTTTACTCGTGTTATTTGTATGATTCATCTCTCCTTCCCCTCTTTCTCTCTCTTTCTCTCCCTCTCTCTCTCTCTCTCTCTTACTCACTCACTCCTTAGATATATATATATATATATATATATATATATATATATATATATATATATATATATATATATATATATACATATACATATATATATGTGTGTGTGTTTGTGTGTGTGTGTGTGTATAGGTATATGTGTATGTATATATATATATATATATATATATATAGATATATATTTCGTTTGGGGGTTTTGTTTGCAAGACTTTGTGTGAGTTTGTGTGCTGGAACATATTTTGTTGTGTCTGGGGAGAGTCATTTATTTATTTTTTCTGCTCGTGAAATTAACGTACAACCAGTATTACCTGCCAACACCTCCATCACCACCACGATCAAACACCTCCACCACCACTTCCAACCACCACCACTACCACCACCACCACCACCACCACCACCACCACCACTATCAAAAACCCACCGCTATTTGCCATCACCAACGTCAGAGAAGCCGACCATGACAAACATTAAATCCACTTCGTTTACATAGAAACTGTTTAGGAAATCGATTTGGAAAAGATTGTCTTGTGACAATTTATACGTCATTGCTACACAACATTGTATGTCTGCCCATCTGTCTGTTCGTCGGACAGCCTGTTTGGCAGCTTGTTAATTATGCATGACCCTATCAAGAGCGGCATCCGCGCCTGTGTATACATATCTCTCATCATTTTACTGTCTTAAGTGTAAGTGCAAAATGTTGATGTATGTATGTATGTATGTATGTATGCATGTATGTATGTATGTATGTGTGTGTGTATTTACGCTCGTATAAGACCTGAGTCTCCATCGCTTACGACAAGTGTTCAACGGACCTGCTCGTGAAATTAACGTACAAATTGGCTGAGCGCGCACACACACACACACACACACACACGTATGTATGCGTGTGTGTGTGTGTGTGCGCGCGCGTGTACGTACGTAGGTATTACAGACAAGAAAGTTTGTTTACAAAATATATACACAGACATGACAGAAATAAATAGACACCCTTATCTTATAATCATTAAAATTTGTCTAAATCTGAAATTATACATTCGAATTATTTATTCATTATTATAATGTGAATATCTAATAATTAGAAGACACGCCCTTTGCATTTTTCAATGCAAGGACCCTATTAGGTATGTTACTGATCAGATGACAAATATTCTCATGAGGAATTTCTTGCCAAGTTTCATGCAGTAATCTCAAAAGATCTGACTTTGAGGATGCTTTCTTCTTCTTTTTACAAAGTATCTTGTCTATTATGCCTCCAGAGGTATTCAATTGGGTTCGTATCTGGTGACTGGCTTTTTAAAGTCATTCTCTTCCAACCAATCTTGGGTCATATTCGCCGTGTGACAAGAAACCCCATCTTCCATAAATAAAGAGTCTTCTTTAATCATTTCACCACTGGAGAAGATTGGAAGGAGTCCTTTCTGCAATATGGACACATATTCATCTGAGTTTATGTTTCCCTCACACTCCACCAGCTCTGATTGACCATTGCTCCAATTTGCTCCCCAAACCATCACAGAATAGCTGCCGTGTTTCATTGTTAGCGCAATCTTTTCACATCATATTCTTGATCACAGAGTATCCAGCCCCACAGTTGACCACTCTCAGAAAATGTTGAGAATATGACAATATCCCAAACTGATGGTGGCCTCTCCACCCTCTCACTGGCCCAATCTTTTCTCTCTTTGATATTGACTGATCGAAGAAGTGGCTTCCTTCTGGCTGCTCTGTTATAGTAGCCAAGATACCTGGCAGCTGTTCTGGGACTGACCTCAATTTGTTCTGCTATGTCAGAGGCCTTGCAATGAGGATTATCTTCCACACTTCTCTTAACAAAGCAAAGGATCTTGTTAGAGAGCCCTGGTTGACCTGGGCGGGGTGGTGTGGACTCCTTCCCCTCTCTGGGGAATTGCACATTCACTCTATTAACTATAGAAAGCGGAATCCCAAGGTTTTCTGTGATTTTACGCTGATTGTGTCCACCTTCAGATTGACCCACAATACATCGTCTTTGAAATTCAGACAGCTCCAAGGCTTCTTTTGTGTGTGGCATGACTAAAGAGTCACGTATAGAACCTGAAACATAAAAATGTCAAAAACGAATTTAGTTTTTCAAGTGAAAACGATGTTTTATGGGGCGTCTATTTATTTCCGTTCTGTTTGTGTGTGTGTGTATATATATATATGTGTGTGTGTGTGTGTGTGTGTGTGTGTGTGTGTGTGTGTGTGTGTGTGTGTGTGTGTGTGTGTGTGTGTGTGCGTGCGTGCGTGTGTGTGGAGGCGCAATGGCCCAGTGGTTAGGGCAGCGGACTCGCGGTCATAGGATCGCGGTTTCGATTCTCAGACCGGGCGTTGTGAGTGTTTATTGAGCGAAAACACCTAAAGCTCCACGAAGCTCCGGCAGGGGATGGTGGCGAACCCTGCTGAACTCTGTCACCACAATTTTCTTTCACTCTTACTTCCTGTTTCTGTATTTCAAAGGGGCCAGCCTTGTCACACTCTGTGTCACACTGAATATCCCCGAGAACTACGTTAAGGGTACACGTGTCTGTGGAGTGCTCAGCCACTTGCACGTTAATTTCACGAATTGATCGGATCAACCGGAACCCTCGTCGTCGTAAGCGACAGAGTGCCAACATATATATGTGTGTGTGAACCTGGTACTTCGTCGATTATGACGATGAGTGTTCCAGTTGTCATTGTCGTTGCTGCAACTTGTATCTTTGCAGGTTTTGCTGTCGTCAAAGCCACAAGGCGAAATTCCATTGCTTTGTGTCAATAAGTTTATTTTAACTCCGCCCATCGTTATATTCGGAGTTCAAACTGATTTGACTAAATATTGTTCACAGTCGATTTTTGTTATTTTGTCGTTTATCGAGATTTTTTAAAGTTCGAAAAATATACGAAATCTTTGTTTTCACACAAATGTAAAACAGATATCACTGGTTACACCACCACCCCCAACAAAAGTGGGTGCAATTGAAAAGAAATGTCACGGCCGCGGTCCCGACAATGTCAGTAAAATTAGTAATTACAGAATAATTAACTGAACGGACTTTAACCAGCAAAAGCTTACCAATAGTAATTTAACTTGCAAGCGGCTGAGCACTCCACAGACATGTGTACCCTTGACGTAGTTCTCGGGGGAGATTCAGCGTGACACAGAATGTGACAAGACTGGACCCTTGAAAATACATGCCAGCTGAGGGGACGAGAACAGCGCGAAATAAAACGTCACGCTCAATGACATAACAGGCCGCCAGGAATTGAACTCACGACCTTACGATCGTGACTCGTATACTCTAACCACTAAGCCACGCACCTTCACTAAGTACTTACGAAAGCGGATTTTTTTTTACTTGTTTCCATCATTTGACTGTGGCCATGCTGGAGCACCGCCTTTAGTAGAACAAATCGACCCCAGGACATATTCTTTGTAAGCCTAGTATTTATTCTCTCAGTCTAATTTGCCGAACCGCTAAGTTACGGGGACGTAAACTTAGACTATAGATAGATAGATAGATAGATAGATAGATAGACAGATAGATAGATTCAGGTGAATATGGTACTTAAGTTTAGGCACCAGAAATAAGTATGGCATTATTCATACAGTTTCAAAATAAGGTGATTAAAATCAAAATAAGCAACAAGGATATCCAAAGTTAATGCAGTACGATATATATATATAAGGAAAGCAGAAAATAGCGATACAATTGATGAATAACAATTGATTTACATAAATTATCATTTATTAATTAATTACAAAAAGACACAAAATTAACTACAAAACGCTGTTTCCGTTAGCGTGATTTTCCGGTTTAATCACCACAATAATAATAATAATAATAATAATAATAATAAGTCAAAATTAAAAGAAGAGTGCCATTTGCTATCTCGTGAACAATATTTCGACACCTTGCGTGTCTTCCACTGGTTCAAAAAATAAATTTGTCAATCTACTTCATTTTCGTTTATATAGAAAGGATTGAGGTAACTCCTCCTGAAGATATAGAGTCAAAATTAAAAGAAGAGTGCCATTTGCTATCTCGTGAACAATATTTCGACATCTTTTAATTTTGACTCTATATCTTCAGGAGGAGTTACCTCAATCCTTTCTATATAAACGAAAATGAAATAGATTGACAAATTTATTTTTTGAACCAGTGGAAGACACGCAAGATGTCGAAATATTGTTCACGAGATAGCAAATGGCACTCTTCTTTTAATTTTGACTCTATATCTTCAGGAGGAGTTACCTCAATCATTTCTATAATAATAATAATAATAATAATAATAATAATAATAATAATAATAATAATAATAATAATAATAATAATAATAATAATAATAATAATAATAATAATAATAATAATAATAATAATAATAATAATAATAATAATAATAATGATGATGATGATGATGATGATGATAATAATAATAATAGTTATCAGTGTAAGTAATTAATTATACCAATTTGAAACACGGAACTTCATCAGAGCAGAAAAGTAAATAAAATAAAAGTAAAAAGAAAAAGGAGAAAGTGAGAACAATGATAATCAATTGATGCTACATGCTGACAGACTGTGAAACATTCGGCTGACTAGAATTTAGAAATAACTTAACTCCCCTATGTGTGTGTGTATGTATGTATATATAGGGGGAGAAAGAGAGAGAGAGAGAGAGACAGAGACAGAGAGAGAGACAGAGAGAGAGAGAGACAGAGAGAGGGAGAGATGGCCGATGAAGACCATCACTGACTGTTGCCTAGGCAAAACGTTAGCAATGCCCATGTATGCAGTTAGCGCACCCCTCCAGTAGTCGGCTTCACCCGGGATTGCTCATGCGGCTTTCTTGCTCACCGCAACGCCCTCCTACTCGACCGGGCATGAGAAAGTCGCCACGCCGGCGATTGCACAACTTAAAGTCTTAGGCCCAATAAAACTTGCACAATACCTCGCAGACCCTCTCCACCCTATTGGCATGATGCAGAGACAAGCCAGAGCAAGATATGCAGTACCAATATGGGTCACAGGTTCAGAAATGTCGGGGCACAATGATGTCAAGTGCAAGCAAAAGATCTCCCCAAAATGACAAATACCATTCCCTGCATATTTGGCTTAATATCAGAGTGACCTTCTAGAGACATGCTTTAACAAAAGCTTAGGGAGACCTCATTCCCTGTGGTCTTCCAGCACGCCGGACACCAACCTGGAAGTTCGGAGGGCCCGTGCCATTGCTAGATTGTCGTTGAACTTAGACTAGATTCATTTGTTGTCTTGGCAGGTCCTGCTGGATTTCTAGCAACCTCCTAGCTGATTAGTCACCAGTTTAGTCACCTACGACACGACCATGCATCAGGTTGTACTAGACCCAGTGTTACCAGTAGCTTTCATGAGAGATTTCTCACGTGACCTGACAAAACTGCAGCAGACATACATACAGAAAACAGACAGAAACGCATACATTTACACAAAAACCTAGAAATGCAAGGTTTTTTTAGAAGAAAAAAACAAAAGAAACCGCGCGGGTTCTCCAAGTCCAATCTATTAGAGGCACACTGAAGATTTGTAAGACATTCCAAAGATTCTCCATCTTAGATTCTTTAGAAAAATAAATGCACGCCCTTGGGTGTGTGCACAAACTCAAATACACCGTGAACTCTCTTAACTCAAAATGCTTTGTCGCTTTGTTAGCGACCGGCTTGAACTCGCTTAAGGAGAACTGAAAAAAAAATAAAAATAAAATACATACAAGTAAGTATGAGTGTGCGCGCACATGTGTTTGTATGTGTTGTGTGTGTGTGTGTGTGTGTGTGTGTGTGTGTGTGTGTGTGTGTAGGTGGTGAAAAGTAAATCGCAGTTTCAATCCCTGAACTCGTAGGCGAAAGCAATATTCGTAGCCTTCGAACTTGAATCTGTTTCTCTCTTACATTGTTGGCATGGTTTATGTTCGTTCAAGCGACAACTGCGCATTAAAATAATCTAAATACATATAAAGCCAGCCATGTATATCTTTAAAAACTCTGTGGATCACCAGAGTAGTGACTCAGTGGTGAGATATTCGTAGAAGGTGGACACGACTGGAAAGACGAGGTCATACCGTATCGATTCTCCGACTGACTTGCTGCCTCACCATCATCCATCTTTTCCATCCAATTTCAGTTGAGTCGAAAATATGTCTATCATTTCTTTTATCTTTTACTTGTCTACCTCATTGGAGTGCGGCCATGCTGGGGTACCGCCTTGAGAGCTTTTTATCAAACAAATCGACCCTAGGAATCAAGCTGTTTCTTTTTTTAAAAGTCTGGCACTTATTCTGTCGGTTTTATATTTTTATGTAATTTGTATATATCTATTTTCTTATAAATTCAAAACAACACTACGGAGGAATCGGCGTAAGCTTAAATAATAAACCGCAGTAAGCGATACGCGATATGGCTAGGGATCACGGTATATATATATATATATATATATATATATATATATATATATATATATATATATATATATATATGAAATTTTGGATTTAGTTCACGGACACCTAGTACTAACTTTGCAGATCACCAGGGGTCTGCGGACCACCAGGGGACTGCGGACCCTATGTTGGGAACCACTGATCTAACTAAATGATGGGTCCATATTTTGGCAGATGAAAAGAAATTTGAGGGGAGGAGTTGAGGCGATTAAATCGATCTCGGTACTTGACTGGTACTTATTTTATCGCTCTCGGAAGGACGAACGGCAAAGTTGAATACAAAATATAAAGAACCGAGGGAAAATTCCGTGAAACGTTTTGCTAGACGCACTCGCGCGCCTGCAGGTTACCTGCCTTATTCTACGAACTAAATAATGATGCTTAGACACTGGAAGGATTTCTGCTGCGCAATAATGAAATACTAACTTCGTAAGCGTTCAACATTATGCAACACACGCAGTGGCGGGGTGTATTAAATACAAAAACAGGGACGTGTAAAGAAAGGGATTATACTTGTTGTTGTTGTTGTTGTTGTTGTTGTTGTTGTTGTTGTTGTTGTTGTTGTTGTTGTTATGGTGGTGGTGGTGGTGGTGGTGGTGGTGGTGGTGGTGGTGGTGGTAGTGGTGGTGGGGAGCAGTAGTGAAGAGCTATGGTTAGGGTTAGGGTCAGGGTTGGAGGTTCAGCTATCACGTGATGAAACGATTAGATTCCTCTTTCGGATTGTAGCTGATTAGATGTTTATCGATTTCTCCTTCCACCTAATCTAAATGAAGAGTAAGGTGTAGAAGAAGAAAGAGGGAGTGGTGAGTAGAGAGCTGGAGTAATGAGATGAGGGGTGGAATGAAGACAGATGGGGGGAAGAGAGAGAGAATGAGAGGAAAGAGAGGAGAGAAAAGGGAGAGAGAGAAGAAGGAAAGAGAGAGAAGAGGAAGAGAAGAGGGAGAGAGAGAGAGGGAAGAAGAAGAAGAAGAAGAAGAAAAAGGGAAAGAAGAAGAAGAAGAAGAAGAACAACAACAACAACAACAACAACAACACAACAACAACAACAACAACAACAACAACAACAACAACAACAACAACAACAACAACAACAACAACAACAAGTAAGAGCGTGGAGAAAATATGGCGAATGTTGATCATTTTATGGATATCAAGGAATTAAATTAAGAATGATTTTTTCCAAATTGTTCAGTGGATTAAGTTGGCAATGGTTGGGGCGATAAAATATCTTTAGACGGACATCAAACAGTGTTTTATTTTGAGGTTAAGAGGGGGATGATGATTGAAGGCCAAACACATCTAATGAACGCAATCAGGTCAATGTGACCCAGTGAATAAACGAGATGTTGTTATATGTTCTAGTCCAGTATAGAAAAACCAAGAAAACTAAATAAAAGTATTACTTGGTTAATAAGGAAGGGTTAGGGTTAGCGTTGGGGTTACAATTAATTAGAATGCATCTATTGTATTTAGGGTACCGTAGCTGATTGCTTCAGGCGTTTATTACACCTTTCAGTTGCTGCTTCCTTTCATTTCTTCTTGTTCCCCTCTTTCTCTTCTTCCTTCTTCTCCTCTTCTTTCTCCGTCTTCGCTTTCTTTTTTCCTCATCTTCTCCCGACACACGGACGGAGAAAACGCAACACTCTTTTACTGTTGCCCGAACCTAGACGTGTGTAAATACACATTTTATTTTGAGCCGTGAATGATGTCATTGGATTGTAGGACACAAATATAGGCGGAGAATTTTCTTGAGACTATTTCACCAGCGAAAGGTCTTATCGTATTCAATTACACTCGAACGTATCAACTCTTTAAAATTCCTCTGTCAAATATAATGCTTATTTATTCACATTGTTTTGAATTTACCATACATTATCTTGCAGATTGTTATTGGAATGATTTTGTGGGGTAAGTCTAAGAGGCCTGATCTGATCACTTTGAGCATAAAACAGATAGATTATTTGGGCTTGATCTGGCCAGTTTGAGTACTAAAGGGTTAAACATGACCTTACACGGATATATATTTAGTCAACGCTGCTCAATGCGACATTATTTCTTTAATCCTAGCTTGACCAAGCGGTATTCACATCACAAGACATTCTTTTTGCTGTTTTCACAAGTAATATTCTTTTCTCGCGGAACTGTGAGTGACTGAATTCGTTTTCGTAGCTGACGAAGCAAAACGACTAAGAAAACATACGTCGTTCTGTGTTGTTCTGCTTCGTCCAGTGACGTCACTCACAGACCAAAATAGAATGTATATTTACACAAGGCTGCCAGATGGAGAATTTTCTCTCGAGTCTTTTCCTGCAGCGCAAGGTCTTATCCCATCCGTTTACGCTCAAACGTGTTAAATATGACTTTAAACGTCTGCGCGTGCGCATGTGTGTGTGTGGCTGTGTCTGTGTCTGTGTGTCTGTGTGACTGTGTGAGTGTGTGTCTGTAGGCAGTGCGAATTTGAAGAAACGTTAAACCATTGGATAAAATGCAATCCCCCTAAGCGGCCGAAATATCCCTGTTTCACGGTAATGCTAACAATCTCTACACTTACCTCACATGAAACTACATATACTCCGCTTTGACGCATTTCAAACAAAAACTTCATTTTTGGATTAGACTGCAACCTACGTTATTTCTTTGCTAAGCTTACATCTTAAATCATATTCCTTTTACAACCAGTTTCTTCATCTACTTTTGGTATTTGTTAGGGTTAACTATCTCGATTCACAGAGATAGGCTGTTACAAGCGGGAAAAGAAAATTTTCATTACTTCACCCCAAGCGTCTGGTTTTTCCTTCCTCTTTCCTGTAATTCAGCGAAGAATGCTCTGATAGTTTTGACATTTTTATTGAAAATATAACTGCCACATCATTTTGATTTTCCATAAGACTGTTTCTGGAAGTTATTAACCTAAACAAAATCTTCCTGTCAATTGTTCAATGTTGATACTGAATGGAATTCGCATCTAATTATATTTCTCATCGTCTTCAGCTGGAATACAACGATTTGGATGGCTATCAGTTTAGTAAAGTGGTTCAAGAGAATATTCTACATTCAAATTTTCTTTCAGCAGATTTCAGTTGTTGGACAAGATACACATATTCCGTCTCGGTTTTTTTTTTTTTTGTATTTAATTTTATTTCTCTTGCCAGAATTTCAGTTTTTCGGAACTTTATATATATATATATATATATATATATATATATATATATATATATATAACGCGTTTTTTATTACTTCTATTAAACCAATAATTGCATACTTGTTTTATAGTAAAATGTTTAAGTGATTCAATTCAGAAAAAATATCGAATGGATAATTGCAACATCCTCTTGGAATCTGAAAATCTTGAATATCATAAATGGGTTTTGGGTTTTTTTTTTTTTTTTTTTTTTTTTTCATTTTCCCAATACATACAAAAAAAGAATGTTTTCTTTGTTTCGTAGTGGCATAATTCACTGCAGAATATGTTTCCGTGAAATAACCTTTTAAACTCCAAAAAATATAGAAAATATTCATATTCAAAATCGATTACAAGAAAAAATACAAAAGAATCGTTATTGACAAATGTTGATTTTATAATTTCAGCGAAGTAATTTATTCATTATTAAACCCCAAAAAAAGGTATTGAGCTTCAGAATTGTTAGAGCATCAGAAAAAATGCTTTGTGGTATTCCTTTCGGCTCTTTATACTCTGAAAGCAAATCCTGCAGAGATCACATATGACTTTTAGCCTTCCGAGATCGATAAAAATACAGTACCAGTCAAATACAGTACCAGTCAAATAGTATACCAGTCAAATACAGTACCAGTCAAATAGTATACCAGTCAAATACAGTACCAGTCAAATAGTATACCAGTCAAATACAGTACCAGTCAAATAGTATACCAGTCAAATACAGTACCAGTCAAATAGTATACCAGTCAAATACAGTACCAATCAAATAGTATACCAGTCAAATACAGTACCAGTCAAATAGTATACCAGTCAAATACAGTACCAGTCAAATAGTATACCAGTCAAATACAGTACCAGTCAAATAGTATACCAGTCAAATACAGTACCAGTCAAATAGTATACCAGTCAAATACAATACCAGTCAAATACAATACTACTCTTATATATGCTTTCGGTGCGAATGGTTTTCTTTACAGCGCCGTTTTTACAATGCTGTAAATAATAGTAATAGTATTTTTATATAAGCTTAAAGCATATGGTGATCACCGTGCAATGACTAAGGAAAATAGTCTAATAAAGGGACATATAAGCCCTGGACAGAATAGGAAGACATTCCTATTCTAAATACATGTGTGCGTGCGCAGGTTTCCAACTATTATCTTACAGATATCGAGCATTCATGCCAAAGAAAGAAACAAGACGCCGAATTTTTGAATTCAAAGACAAATCTGCAATGTCAAAGAGTAACACAGGAGTTTCATTCCAAACAGAATCAGATACCACCTTATTACGTTCAACCACTACCGACTTTTTTCCTTAAAGTTGGTGCTTAAAGATTAATTCCAATATCTGTTACGGCCATTCTTCGTCCTAATACCATTTGATACCTAACATCAAATGTTCATCCCATAAGCTGAAATGAGATGAAGGACAGCAATAATTTTCCAATAAGATTTTTCCTCAGCTTCCAGCTGTATCGATTGGATATCACTCAGTGCAGTTCTTAATCAGTTTGAATATCCAAGCAAAGTCTCGGACATTCTTTAAGTAAAGACTTTCTTTAAGTACTGTGTTGCCTTGGTAACTTCATGATTGTTATTGAAAACAGCTTTGTGATGGACTGAACTTGAATATTTTTCATAATCCCTGGTTTCTTGTTCGGTCAGAAGTTTCACACTTTTTTTTTTTTTTTTTTTTTTGAGAAGATACTGTTGCGAGGATTCGAAACCGAGTCTCTGGATACCCGGTCAGAAATCACGACCTAACTACAGTAGTTTAACGTGATAGAGAGAGAATGGGAGAGACAAATCACCCCCAAGTATTTGATTGTTACTTGATTTATCGATCTCGAAAAGACTAAAAGTTATGTTGGCTTTGTAACTTTGATTCGATTTGAACTCAGAGCTCAAACAGAAGGAACAATCTTCTAATATGCTATAGTTTTATAACATAAGGGGATGAGTGAAGACATCATTCCGCCTGCAATTCTGGAGAAAAGGGATTCTGGTACTACTCTCTCTCTCTCTCTCTCTCTCTCTCTCTCTCCCTCTCTCCGCCTGTCACATCCTGGTTATGGTGATGGATCAAAGAGTAGGAGGTCGAGAGAATATCTATGTCTGCTCATGACTACCCAAGCACCTTAAACAATTCGTGAAAGCATAGTACATTTTACCGAGACAAACTCGTTTGCAAATGGCAGCTGGTCCTTTATATGTGTACGTGTCAGTGTGTGTTTAGACACGGATACCTTAACATGGATACCTTGTTTAGAACACCGAATATGGCGTTATTAGCCTTGAGAGATCCTCTCATACAGGCACTTGGTGTATAAAAGCACACACATAGACCGTAGCAGATGAAATTTGTCTGCCATGGGTGCCGAAATTCTCATATCACGTGATTTCGATCTAATACACCTCCTCGGTAGGAAGCATTGCTCACTGCATATCAGACCGAAATCACGTGATATGGGAGTTCCAGATTCACTCATAAGGCATTGGTCGATTGGAGGCTGCAGAAGACACTTATCCAAGGTGCTACGCAGTGGAACTGAACCCGAAGCCATAGGGTTGCAAAGCGAGATTCGTATCCACACAACCATTGTCTTTGCTACATGAATAAAGCATAAATGTCAGCAGTGATCATGTAACCAGAAGAATTCTTCTCTACTCTAGGCACAAGGCCTGAAATTTTGGGGGAGGCGGGCCAAGTAGATCGACCCAAGTATGCAACTGGTACTTAATTTATCGACTCCAAAAGGATGAAAGGCAAAGTCGACCTCGGCGGAATTCGAACTCAGAAGGTAAAGACAAACTATACACTACTAAGCATTTCGCCCGGTGTTAGGCACAAGGGCCGAAATTTTGGGGAAGGGGGCCAGTCGATTAGATTGACTCCAATATGCAACTGGTACTTAATTTATCGACCCCGAAAGGATGAAAAGCAAAGTCGAACTCGACGAAATTCGAACTCAGAACGTACCAGCAGACGAAATACTGCTAAACATTTCGCCCGGCGCGCTAACGATTCTGCCAGCTCGCAGCCTTACACAGCCAGAAGATTTCTGCAGTAAAGTAGCTTATCATTATGAGAAAAGCATTGAAAGAACAACAATAAAAAAAAAAATGAAGAAAATAAAAGAGGATAAATGAAAGAAATCTGAAGATTTCCTCGGCAAGAAGACTTCTACGAGGGTCCCTGTTGAGAGAATCTGCACTTCTTGTAAAGTTCAGTTGCAGTTGGAAAGTATTATATTACATTTAGTTTCTATATTTGGATAGTGTTTGTTTTAAGTTTCTTCAGAATTCAGTAGATTTTCGTTGATAAAAACAAGATCTTGTAACAAACGCAAAACAAAATAAACTTCACATGGGATTCTTACAACGTAAACAATTTTTATTTGTTTTATTTATTCATTCTTTTTCTTTTTCTTGTTCTTTTTTTTAATGCTTGAAACAGAATAAGGACCGACCTCAAAAAAACTATGATTCTTCTTGAGTTTTCTCACTGTTTCAATGCATGTAATCTCATACATGGCTGCGCTTATGTTTGTATATTTGTATATATTGTATATAATGTAGGTAAATGCAGATATGTATGTATACATGTATATGAGATAAATTTAATGTACTTAGCCAACAATTAATTAGGCCTTCTCTAAAGCTGTTCTAAGGAATTAAATATAAATACATGTCGTTATTCTTTACTCACAGAAGGTGGCGATTATCTTGACATGTTTCATCGCTGATTGACAATTCCTATGGCAGATACGCGACTTGTGTTTACCCGGCCTAAGAAAAGTACTGAATATCAGACGCCATTTAAATCAACAGAGGAGAGTGAAGATCAGCGAACACTCAGTGTATGTATGTGCGAATGTCTGTTTGTGTATGTATGTATGTGTGTATGTATGGGTGTATGTGTATGCATGTACATGTATGTATGCACGTATGTATGTATGTATGTATGTAAGTATTTATGTATGTGTGAATGTGTGTATGTGTATGTATGTATGTGTGTGTATGTATGTATGTGTATATGTCTGTATGTGTGTAAGTACGTACGTGTGTGTATGTGCGTGTGTGTATGTATGTATGTATGTATTTATTGAGCATGTATGTATGTATGTATGTATGTATGTATGTGTGTATGTATGTGCGTATGTATGTATGTGTATATGTATATGTCTATGTGTGTGTGTATGTCTGTATATATGTATGTGTATATATGTACGCAAGAGTGTGTGTGTGTGTGTGTGTGTGTGTGTGTGTGTGTGTGTGTGTGTGTGTGTGTGTGTGTGTGTGCGTGTGTGTAGTCCAGAGATGAGATCCAGAGATTCTCTGTACAGAAGAGACTGAGTAGGGCTCAAAAGATTCGTCTTTACAGGGGATCGCCTCAGCAAGGTAGAGAATTGCTGTAAGAGAGATCAAGTTGAGCGGATATTGAGGCAATTATGGAGATATACAAATTCGATACATTATATATATCAAATATATTAACTATATTAGATATAGATAAGTATACACGCAAAACATGCTTTCTCTCGTTTTGTGTGCATATATATATATATATATATATATATATATATATACATATTCATTTCATACCCAAATTATTATATTTAATATATGTAATGTATCTAATTTGTTTATCCGCATAATTGTCTATATATATATATATATATATATATATATATATATATATATATATAGATTGAAAATAAGTGGAAAACACATAAAAAGTGAAAGAGGAATGCCTTCGTTTCACATAGTTTAATATCTTTTTATAAAGAAATTTTTTAAAATATATACATATTTTATGGATGTAGTGATATCCAACCGGTTTTCGCAATTTAAATTAGCTTTTCAAGGGACATTGGGAAATAGTCAACTCTTGTGACAAGAATTGATTACTTGTCACAAGAACTGATTCTTGTCACAAAAATTGATTACTTCACAATGTCCCTTGAAAAGCTAATTTAAATAGAGAAGACCGGTTGGATATCACTATATCCATAAAATATGTATATATTTTTTTTTAATTTCTTTATAAAAGGATATTAAACTATGTGAAACGAAGGCATTTCTCTTCCACTTTTTATATATATTTTCCACATATTTTCACTTCATAATTTTGCCATGTGGTCTATACTGATTCTCCGGTATTTTTGCTCCTTTTGTATATATACATATATATATGTGTGTGTGTGTGTGTGTGTGTGTGTGTGTGTGTGTGTGTGTGTGTGTGTGTGTGTGTGTGTGTGTGTGTGTGTGTGTGTGTGTGTGTGTGTGTGTGTGTAATGAATACAGGTCTGTGAGTCATACACGTAGCTAGAGGCGATGGCTTCTTAAAGCTAATCAACGGCAGCATTTGTCCTATTTTTCTGGACTGCCTTATTAGCTTGGCGATAACTGTTAACACCCAGTGCTGCTGCTGTAGTCTCCTTTAGAGAGATTTAGAAATAATAGTATTTCTATTTTTGAAAACCAGCGGATGTGTTCCACTGAATATACATAAACCTTCGAACAGACAGTTAACAGCGACGCCTGCTGTGTTCGGTTACTCCACAATGATAAGGAGCAAATAACCTGAAACTAGTCTGTGGATGCTTGAACCAGCATGGGGAAGCTGTTGACCTCCCCTGTTCGAAGGTTGTAATGGAGATGTAGCTCGAAGATGTAGACCTCTTGGAGCTAATCAACAGCTGCATTCGTCCTATTTTTCTGGACTGCCATGTTAGCTTGGTCATAACTATTAATGTATTTGTAAGGTCAAATCGAAAACAGGAAGAGAAGAATAAAAAGACAATTTGATTTGACCTTACAAATACATTCCCTACTTTTAGGTCACTTCAAATAAAACCCTCAATTCAATAGTACTGTGGAATGACCAATTTTAGATACTAATGGAATTTACAATGACCAATTCTAAATACTATTGGAATTTACTCACAAGGTATTGGAATTTACTCACAAGGTATTAGAATCTTATATGTATACCATTCTGCCTAAATAATGGATCTACAAATGCAATATCCCTGCATATCTCACATCTATTTTCATTCCCCCACTTCACTCTCTATTTCGTATCTTATCTAAATTAACTATTGCTTAACCATTTTCTCACACCGTCTCCGATGAAGGGATATAATAAATATTCTGGAAACAGCTGTAAGACCTTCTATTTATAAATGTTCTAAAATCTTCACAGTCTTGGTTTTTTATCTCATTCTGAATTTTTTTTTATGTATGTACATGTATATATATATATATATATATATATATATATATATATATATATATATATATATTCTTTTATTTGTTTCAACCATTTGAGTGCGGCCAGGCTGGAGCACCGCCTTCAGTTGATTAAATCGACCCCAGGACTTATTCTTTGTAAACCTAGAACTTATTCTATCGGACTATTTGCCGAACCGCTAAGTTACGGGGACATAAACACACCAACATCGGTTGTCAAGCGATGGTGGGGGAACAAACGCAGACACAGAAATATGTATACACACATACATACATACATACATACATACATACATGTGTATATATATATATATATATATATATATATATATATATATATATATATATATATATATATATACAAGCTTCTTTCACTTTCCGTCTACCAAATCCACTCACAAGGCTTTGGTCGGCCCAATGCTATAGTAGAAAACACTTGCCCAAGGTGCCACTGAACCTGGAAGCAAGCTACTTACACACACACACACACACACACACACACACACACACACACACACACACACACACACACACACACCACACATACATGCATACATATATACATACACACACGACATACATAATCTCTTACTTCCTTAGTAGTTTCACGTTAGTATTCAGAAACCTGGATAGTGATCTCCGATTGGATCGACATTCTAGTACTTCCTAAAGTAAAACAGTGATGTGTCAGGTCGCGGTACTCCATCTGTTGCACCGATAAGAAACAACTAAATTTGATACTGTATAATCAATTTGATACTAGCTCTGACGTTCTGTCTTTTATTGACAAGGATCGGTATATGACGTGATATTTCTTAATTAAATATAACTATTGTCACTTACAACATACATTTTATCGACTGGTGTTGTCGAAGACTTTTTCTGTGCTTGCGGACCCATCTTTCTTGCACCAGATGTGCTTCGAGAGTGACGTAAAATGAGAACTCTAGTCAGCTGATGTAAGAATTTTTTTCTTTTCACCTGTATACAAACATATATATATATATATATATATATATATATATATATATATATGGATGAGTGAATTTTCCTCACGGAAAATTCAACAATCAGTTACAAGGGTAGCAAAATTCACGCAAGTAACAAGGATGTTATATATATATATATATATATATATATATATATATATATATATATATATATATATATATACCTGTCTGTCTATCACCATTGTCCAGGGACCTGATCCCCAAAAAACAAAAACAATGTTCTCCTCTTCTAAACAAGATAAAAAAAAAGCATGTTTCTATAGATAAACCTGTTTGTACATTCACAAAAGATTTTGCAGGAAGAAAGTGTGTGTGTGTGTGTGAGAGAGGGAGAGAGAGAGAGAGAGAGAGAGAGAGAGAGAAAGAGAGAGAGAGTGTGAGAGAGAAAGAGAGAGCAGTGCACCAGAGGTGTGATTGAGTGGTAAAATGCTTACTTCCCAACCACAAGGTTCCGGTGTAGGAAGAAAGTTAGCTTCGAGCAATCCGTAGTGAATATAAAAAAAAAAACTTTCAGGAACAATCGTGGTTTATTGAGACGGAAGGTTGCGAATGTTTTTACCTTTATCGAAGAACGATGAGCTAAGAAAAAGTTCTTTTATACTCCCTGGTAGGCAACCAGGGTTGCTGTGTGTGCGAAAAAGAATGCAAGAGTTACAGAATGGAATATGGGAAATCTGGGCTACGTATGTTTCATAGCAAGTGGTACTGCAGAAATGGTAAAATCCAAGAGAGGTATACACCACCGGCTCCTCATCAGGCCAAGTATATCTTGATTAGATTAAAGGCTACATTAATCTCATCAAGATATCTTTGACTCAAAGACTCCATAAGAATGTACGATTCTGATTGAATCTTTGCATCAACAGGTACCTCCTTGCGACGAAGCAGCCTTTAATCTAACCAAGATACCTTAGGCCTAGAGATTAGCCGGTGGTATACACTTCACTTGGATTTTACCACTTCTGAGATTCCACTCGCTATGAAACATATGTAGCCCGGATTTCCATACTTCATTCGGTAACTCTCGTATACGTATATATATATATATATATATATATATATATATATACATATATATATATAAATATGGATGGATGGATGGACAGAGAAGACAACATATATATACATAAAAATACATACATACATACATACATACATATGTATACCAAATTCACACACAAGGCGTTGGTTAATCCGGGTTTATTGTAGAAAACACTTGCCCAAGGTGGCATGCAATGGGACTGAACCCGGAACCCTGTGGTTGGGAAGTAAGCATTTTACCACACAACCACACCTGAACTTGGTACACTGCTCTCTCTCTCTCTCTGTCTCTCTCTCTCTCTCTCTCTCTCTCTTTCTCTCTCTCTCTCTCACACACACACACACACACACACACACACATAAAAATATGCAAACATATGTATATGTATATACACATACATGTATGTATATGTATATACTAGACCAGCTTCGGCACCCTTTCTAAATTTTCTAATTCGACTCGCAAAATATTGGGCAAGCCTTGCCAAATGCGACGTACAATATTATCGAACGAGGAACCATACGATTCTGAAAAGAATTTTGAACCTGGTTCTGTGGTAATTTTATGTTTCTTTCTAATGTTTTCTTATTCTTTTTTCTATTTTTTTTTCATTTGTTTCAGGAATTGTACTAGGGCTTCTTTCAGTTTCCGTCTACCAAATCCACTCACAAGGCTTTGGTCGGCCCGAGGCTATAGTAGATGACACTTGCCCAAGGTGCCACGCAGTGGGACTGAACCCGTAAGCATGTGGTTGGTTGGTAAGCAAGCTACTAACCACACAGCCACTCCTGCGCCGATATCTGCAAATGTTTTACGTATTTTCAAAAACTTACGTAATGGTGGCCTACTTTCGAGTTAGCTGTCAACCGTTGCCTGGATGTTTTACGACCACTATTCGGGTCATAAATTCATATATTACAATAGTTATTTCTCTGCAATATTTCTGTCAAAGCAATCACTATTCAATCCTGTTGGGTGTCGTGCATTTACATCTATCTTAATTCTTTTAAATAGCAAATTAGTTATTTTAATAGCATTTCGTGTGGTTGTAGCCTTCGGTCGTGATACTGCACCTCCTAACATTTGTGCGAGATCACTGACTTAGTAATAATGATAATAATCCTTTCTACTGAAGGCACAAGGCCAGAAATTATGCGGGAAGGAACTGGGCAATTACATCGACCCCATTGTTTCGTCCCCGAAAGGATGAAAGGTAAAGTCGACCTCGGTGGGATTTGAACTCAGATCGTAAGGACGGACAAAACACTGCTAAGCATTTCGCCTAGCATGCTAACGATTCTGCCGCGTGTGTGTGTGTGTGTGTGTGTGTGTGTGTGTGTGTGTTGTGTGCGTGTGTGTATGTATATCCCAATACATGGATATACGTATGTAAATATATATGTGTGTGTGTGTGTGTGTGTGTGTGTGTGCGTCTGTGTGTGTGTGCATTATATGCATGTAATATACATATATATATATATATGTATACACTTATCTAAATGTGCACATAAACACTTAAAATACACACACACATAACAACATCAGCAACAGCGCAAAACAACTTCTTTTCTACTCTTAGGCACAAAGCCCGAAATTTTGGGTGAGGCGGGTCCAGTCGATTAGATCGACCCAGTATGCAACTGGTACTTAATTTATCGACCTCGGTGGAATTTGAACTTAGAACGTAAAGACAGACGAAATACTGTTAAGCATTTCGCCCGGCATGTTAACGTTTCTTATTTCTTTACTACCCACAAGGGGCTACACACAGAGGGGACAAACAAGGACAGACAAGCGGATTAAGTCGATTATATCGACCCCAGTGCGTAACTGGTACTTATTTAATCGACCCCGAAAGGGATGAAAGGCAAAGTGGACCTCCGCGGAATTTGAACTCAGAACGTAGCGGCAAACGAAATACCTATTTCTTTACTGCCCACAAGGGGCTACACACAGAGAGGACAAACAAGGACAGAGAAACGGATTACGTCGATTATATCGACCCCAGTGCGTAACTGGTACTTATTTAATCGACCCCAAAAGGATGAAAGGCAAAGTCGATCTCGGCGGAATTTGAACTCCGAACGTAACGGCAAACGAAATACCGCTAAGCATTTCGCCCGGCGTGCTAACGATTCTGCCAGCTCGCCGCCTTCATAAACAACAAATTATTCAGAGAGAAAAAACATGCGACTAAGTATCAACAAAATGATTGTTGGGTAGTTGGAATTACGGGTGGATGTCGGAGATTGCGGGTATAAAGAGATACGTTCAAAGTCAGTTGACTGCAATAAGGAAAATTAGCAACGACACTTAATACCATAAGACTAATTGCTTCATAGACATTATAGATAAAGTCATAAGGCGGCGAGCTGCCAGAAACGTCTGTCTTTACGTTTTGAGTTCGACTTCTGCAGAGGTCGACTTTTCCTTTTATTCTTTCGGGGTCGATAAATTAAGTACCAGTTACGTATTGGAGTCGATCTAATCGACTGGTCCCCTCCCTAAAAATTTCAAGCATTGCGCCTAGGGTAGAAAAAATTGTTGGCCCGCCGAGCGAAATGCTTAGCGGCGAGCTGGCAGAATCGTTAGCACGCCGGGCAAAATGCTTAGCGGTATTTCGTCTGCCACTGCGTTCTGAGTTCAAATTCTGCCGAGGTCGACTTTACCTTTCATCCTTTCGGGGTCGATAAATTAAGTACCAGTTACGCACTGGGGTCGATATAATCGACTTAATCCGTTTGTCTGTCCTTGTTTGTCCCCTCTGTGTGTAGCCCCTTGTGGGCAGTAAAGAAATAGGTATTTTGTCCGTCTTTACGTTCTGAGTTCGAATTCCGCCGAGGTCGACTTTGCCTTTCATCCTTTCGGGGTCGATAAATTAAGTACCAGTTGCATACTGAGGTCGACCTAATCGACTGGCCCCTTCCCCCTAAAATTTCAGGCCGTGTGCCTATAGTAGATTATAGATAAAGTGATGTTGTTGCATCGTCAAAATGTAAATAAAAGCAATTATTATGGGCGACGAGCTGACAGAATCGTTAGAACGCCAGGTAAAATGCCGAGCGACATTTCGTCCGTCTTTACGTTTTGAGTTCAAATTCCGCCGGGGTCGGTTTTGCCTTTCATCCTTTCAGGATCGATAAAATTAGTAACACCCCACCTCTCTGCACCAAAATTGCTGGCCTTGTACCAAAATTTGAAGCCATTATTATTATTATTATTATCATTGAGCTGACAGACAAAATGTTTAACGGCAT
>NC_142933.1:108262454-108272454 GCF_046866305.1 Octopus bimaculoides
CTACACACTATCCTATCTAGATACGATCTCGACGACCCAATGCGGTTGCTCCAAGTCCACGTTGGCACATTTGGGTGGTCGAGTCGGTACCTGTCAGACAACTGGAAGCGTCTGAGCAGGTCTATGAGGCCTTTGCATCCCCTTCTAGTTTTGTCACTCCCCACGTAGTCTAGATGCGTGTCCAAGGTAGCATTCCAATCCCCCACTAAATGTAAGGGACGAGACGTTCCCAGGAATACTTCTAGACGTCGAAAGAAGTCTGACCGACCTGTTAAAGGAGGCACATAAACTGCCAGCAACCGAAAAGCGCCTCCATCGCTGCCGTCCTCATCTATGACAACCAGTCTACCCTCCGGGTCCGTAAATATCGTCTTTACTTGGAGATCCAGACTCTTGCGAAAAAGAACCGCCGTGCCACTACCGCCCATCCTCGGCAGACAGGGAGAAAAATAAATGTTAAACTGTCCGCCAAACATGGACTTTAGGGCCCGCGGTTCATGGAGTCTGGTCTCACTAATGGCTATGATATCCAAATTGTGTGATTTGATGTCATTTAAGAGGTATCTTTGTTTCCAAGGCGACCCCAAGCCACGCACATTCACACAGCCAATCTTCACCATGATTCTATTTATACGTGTGCTTTAAAGCACAAAACAAAAGAACAGAGAGTTACTTACCGTTCGAAAGTTTTGTTTCCTCCTTGGATTTTTCACCAAGGAGGCTATTGTACAATTTCTTGCACAAATATTTCTGGAATCCCCCTACCGAGTTGGGGTAGAGGGATTTTATTTTGTTGTGTAATGCTGGTGTTACATGATAAATTTTAATATGTTTTGGCGGTGTTGTGCGTGTGTGGTTGTTTGTTTTGGTGTCGTTATTTGTGATGTTTGTTTTAGAGTTGATGTAATTCATCAACTCTGTGTTTGTAGTGTCTATTGCTGTTAGCATTGTTTTTGGTGTGTTATCATTGGTGTTTATCGTGTAGGCGTTGGGAGTGTTTTCGGGAGATGTGAATCTCCCTGCTTTGTTGTTGTTCGTTTTTCTTTTTTTGCTCCTCTTCCTCCTTCCTTTTTGGGCAATTTTCCATTCCTCAATACTTGACTCGTCTTCAGATGAAAACTCTGAGGAATCGGAAGGAGGTAGGGGCATGTTGTATGCTTCTGTGTTTGCTTGTGTAAGTGGTTGTATTGTTGTTTTTGTTGTTGTTGGTTGTTGAATTTTTGGTTGTGGTGTAAGTGATGTGGGGGAAGGGGTATCAGTTTTTGTATTGTCTTTTCTTTTTTCGTCTTCTTTGTTTGTTAATTTTGTAGTTTTTGTTGTATTTTCTTTCGTTGATGTTGTTGATGTTGCTTTTATTGTTTTTTGTGTGGATGGCGGTGTGGGCAGCAAGGCTTTTTTGGGTGTTTAGTTAGTTCTTGTTGTTGTTGTTGTGTTTTTCGGGCAGTCGGACACTCCTTTTTAAGGTGTGCCTCGCTGTCGCATAAGTAACAGCGAGGCCGCCTGCCCTCTACTACTATATGCAGCTTTTGGTTTGTTGCCAAACGGATGTATGGTGGGATTTTTTTTATTTCTTGTTCGTTTGTGTGGAACAAGATTTGTATGCTTTTTCCGGTCCAATTGCTCTCTCCAACGTTTATTTTCAGTATGTTAATGTTGTCCATATCAACACATATGGCCGATATCAACCATAGTGTGTCGATTGTTGGAGGTGCGTGCTTTATTGTTACCTTTGTTACCTTTTGGCCAAGGTAACTGGGTAACATTGTTATTTCAGGTGTGTGAAGAGTTAGCGTTGAATACGTCTTCTCCAACTCTTCATTTCGAAAAATCACCTGTACCTGTGCAAATCTATACCAAGTAATATATGTTTTTTTATCCCAAATAGATTGCAAACATTCTTGAATTTTGTCTATACTGGCTTGTTCCGGCCTTCTATTTTTAGTGTTTATTATTTTATATATTATTGTTTTTCTACTTGTTTCCTCTAATATGTGTTGTGGTATGTTTAAGTGTACTTCACCGCTTTCTTTGGTGATTAATTTTCTCGTTTCTATTATTTCTTTTGTTGTGTAAGACACAACAGTTTCACTTTGCTTCAAAGCTTCAGCAAAGTTTTTGTTTTTGTTATTGTTGTTATTGTTGTCGTTGTTGGTGGTGGTGGTGGTAATGATGACGTCACCAGAATTGGTGCTGACGTCAGATTCTTTGGAGGCATTGTCTATGTTCTGTTTTGTAACCTTGGTTACAGTTTTGTTTTTGTTGTTGTTGGTGGTGGTGGTGGCGGTGTTAACACTTGAATTTGTGTGTGTAAATTCTTTTTTCTTTTTCTCCATTCTCTCGTTTAACTGTGAGGAAGGAAGACTAGGAAATTCTTTTTCGAACGAAACACTGCAAAATGCAGCGTTCGTGTCACAAAGATTTTCATGGCTACAAGACGCCATCGTCTCAAAAAAAAATGGCTAGAAAGCCGAAATTGGTTTTTATATCCTGGAAATGTGCCACACAGGGCAGATTTCCGTCGCAAAAAACTTGCACCAGAGAGTCTACAAGTTGTTATACAACTTTGTATATAAAATAAACTTTACAAACAAACTTTTTAAAACATGAAAAAGGCAAAACTTACGGAGCCGACACGTCTACCGTCCGTCCATAGAGATAGATAGATAGATAGATAGATAGATAGATAGATAGATAGATAGATAGATAGATAGATAGATAGATAGATAGATATAAAGCACGATGTACTTGTGTTCAGAGGCGCTCGTATATATATAATGTACATATATGTGTATGTACATATGCGCTTATATATATATATATATATATATATATATATATATATATATATGGATGCGTGTGAGTGTGCGTGCGTGCGTGTTTGTGTGTGTGTGTGTGTGTGTGTGTGTGTGTGTGTGTGTGTGTGTGTGTGTAGGGAATGAGGCCGCGTGCCATCCCTTTACAAGTCTTTCCACTCGACAATTTCTGTAAATTCATTGTCATGCCTCCACTTATATCGGCCTTCTCCCAATGGTCTAAAGCATCCGGTTAAAAAGGGTGCAAGGAGTTGCTTCACACTGCTTGCAAAGTGAGTCTTCCTTTTTTATCCCATATTTTAAGGTAATTTGTGGCTAACAAGGTCAGCGGCAGCACGCAAGAATAAAGACAATTTTCTCTTGTATGTATCCCAGAGTACATTCAAGGAGAGTGGCGCTCAAGTGCCTGGGTTCACTATACCTATTATTTTTTAGTGGGCCAACTGTAATGCCTTCAACAAAGACCCTCCTCTGTTGAATCGCGGACCCTTTCTTAGTGTTGCAGTTGTTAAGTCTTAGCCGTCCCTGACAGACTATTTCCGACAATCTCCTGGTGCTGCCTGTGTGTTTCCGCTTCCTGCACAGCTTCCAAGAACATCCACTTCCTGCTGCACCATGTCTACTCTCTCAACCTCAGATACAAGCAATGTGCTGATTGTTCCTGCTTTCGTGGCTTCGAATTCCTCTACCACTGATAAAACTGGTGGGCGAAGCTTAGAGGTCTTAGTATACAGATTGACTGAGCTAAAAGTTGGAAGCACACTCAGCCATTTTCGTACGAATTGGCTACACGGCTTCTTCATTGCCTCCACCCAAGAAATGGCAAAGTCGTGAAGCAAAAATAACCACTGCTTAAGCACTGGCAAAATATTCTGTTCTTACAAATAATGAGTGCTTGTGTGTGTGTGTGTATATGTGTGTGTACGTGTGTGTATGTGTATGCGTGTGTGTGTGTGTGTGTGTGTGTGTGTGTGTGTAAAGGTGAAATAAACATCAAACCTGCCCCTCACACGCGCTTCAGGAACTACCCATACCCAGGCAGGCAGACGGACAGACAGACAGACGGACAGACAGACAGACGGACAGACAGACAGACGGACAGACAGACAGACGGACAGACAGACAGACGGACAGACAGACAGACGGACAGACAGACGATTAGATAGATCAATAGATAGATAGATAGATAGATAGATAGATAGATAGATAGATAGATAGATAGATAGACACACAGACAGACAGACAGACAGACAGATAGATAGATAGATAATAAAAAAGGGTTAATAATGATATGAGGGCACAACAAAGAAATAGAGTAAAAAGAAGGAAGGGGACTACAAATGGAGAGAATTTGAAAGAGAAGAGAAAGAAAGAGGGAAGGGGTGTGGGAAGAGACGGAACGTGAGAAGGAGGGAGAAAGTGAGGAAAAAAGTTATGGCGAAAGACTCAAGCAAGATGGAAAGAGAATTACGGTGAACAATGGCAAAACGAAACTAGGAGCGGATTTACTGGAGCGTGACATAAAAATGACTAAAGCAATAAATATCTATATTTTTTGAATAATGATAAAGACATAACTGTCTTAATGATTACAGTGAACTCATTATTACGGTTTAATTGCGAATAGAATTTTACCCCGCAACACACGGACATCTGTTTGAATATGTGATTGATATCTGTTGAATGAAATGTCAGAGACTACAACAAAATTTCTCTCTGTGTATTGTGTGAATATTAAATATTTTTGCATATTTGGTTGTTTAGTACATTTATCATTAGTATTATTATCATTATTATTATTATTATTATTATTGAATGAGTGAGTGAGTGAGTGAGTGAGAAAGCAGTGCCTACCATCAAAGTGACACTGGTGTAAAATAATGTATTATTATTGTTGTTGTTGTTGTTATTATTAAAATTTCTGTTGTTGTGTTGTGCCCATAAATGGAAATAGCTATGTAGGTTGTTGTATGCAGATTGTAATATATATACACACACACACACACACACACACACACACACACACACATATATATATATATATATATATATATATATATATAAACAAATAGTAAATGAGTATATGCATATATACGTACAGGTATGTGCATACCGACATCCACCTGTATGTATAGGTGTATATCTGGGTACAGGACATTGCAAACAAAACGTAGACGAGAAAACACACAAGCCACATAGAGAACATTCTACTTCATCAGCTACCCCCGTTTTAACACCGGCGTTTCGAAGAGCTGGGCAGGACGCATCCTTAAAACGGCTCTTCCCATGGACCGCAAATTAAATTTGTATGCACAAATCAAACCTTGCCATGGAGGAATGTAGTGGCGGACAAAAAACAAGACAGGAAAACAAACAGAAAAGGCTATACGGCCAGACGGGAAAAATTATGTGTATGAACGCTGTGAGGCACGAACTTGAAAGTGGGGACGAAGTAAGTTCGCGTGTTTGCTCGGCGACAGCCAAGGAAGAAAAGGATTATTGACCGGAAGCATGTGACCATGCCGGTGTAAGGGGAAGAGAGAGAGAGTGGTAGAGGGAGAAACAAAGGGAAGAAGTAGAAGAATATGTGAGCAACGAGAGGAAAAGAGGAAGTACGAGGGAGGAAAAGGAGATACGTAGTAGTAACAGAGGAAGAACGAGAGGGGTAAAGAGAGATACGTAGTAGTAAACAGAGGAAGAACGAGAGGGGGAAAATTGAAGAGGAAGAGAAAGAGAAAGAGATAGAGTAGCGTCGGAAAATATAAAGTTGTGAAAACTACTTACAGATTGGTGCGTAAGCGCGCGCACACACATGATAGAAGTAGATAGACACCTCCATGAAACATTGTTTTGTTTATTCTAACTTGTAAAAGTTTATATTTTGTATTGACATTTTTATGTTTCGGATTCATTATGTGTCTGTTTAATCTCGCCATGTACAAAAGAAGCCTTGGAGCTGTCTCAATTTCAAAGAGGCCGTATTGTGGGTCATTCTGAAGGTGGACAAACCGCAGAAAACTTTGGGATCCCGCTTTCTACAGTTAATAGAGTGATTGTGAAATTCACCAGAGAGGAGAAGGAGTCCACATCCAGCTGGGTCCAGATCAACCAGGGCCTTCTGACATGACCCTTCTCTTTGCTAAGAGAAGTGTGGAAGATAATCCTCGTTACAAGTCCTCTAACAGAGCAGAACAAGTTAATGTCAGTCCCAGAACAGCTGTCAGATATCTCCACAAATTTGGTTACTATGGCAGATCAACCATTATCAAGCGGAGAAAAGGTTGAGCCAGTGAGATGGCATTTTAGGACACTGTCATATTCTTTGATGAGTTCAGATTTGTTGTATTTCTTGACTGTGGTTGAGCGTGGGTCTGGAGACTGTGATCAAGAATTTGATGTGAAAAGATTGCAGTCAACAATGAAACATGGCAGCTATTCTGTGATGGTCTGGGGAGCAATCTGGAGCAATGGTTGATCAGAGCTGGTGGAGTGTGAGGGAAACATAAACTCAGGTAAATATGTGTCCATATTTCAGAAAGGACACTTTCCAATCTTCTCCAATAAGGAAATTATTAAAGAAGACTTTATTTATGGAAAACAGGACTCCTTGTCACACGGCGAAAATGATCCAAGATTATATATATATATATATATATATATATATATATATATATATTTAAGAATTTAAGGATTGGAGAAAACGCATGTTATAATTGCATACTTTATTCCTACATATGTTTCAAAGGATTACAACCTGTGTGATCCATAGGGATCTTATGCGTTTTCTCCAATCCTTAAATTCTTAAATATACTCAAATACCCAAAATTTCAAGGAGTTCCTGCCTTAAAAACAGGAACTAAACCACAGTTTTTTTTTGTGTTCTTTGGTACATTGGTTTCTATTAACCCATTTATTCTATCAGAAGAATTGTTATTCATTAAGATAGAAGAAATACACATAAATATATATATATATATATATATATATATATATATATATATATATATATATATATATATATATTAATAGTTATCGCCAAACCAACATGGCAGTCCAAAAAATAAGACGAATGCTGCTGTTGATTAGCTCCAAGAGGCCATCGCCTCTAGCTAGCTATGTGACACACGAACCTGTGTCCATTATAACCTTCGAACAGGGGAGGTCAGCCGCTTCCCCTTGCTGGTCTGGTATCTACAGACTAGTTTCAGGATGTTTGCCCCTTATCAATGTAGAGCAGCCGAACCCAGTATGTATGTATATATTGTAAATTGTAAAACATAACTGTCACCACTACTACATGAACCTGATGATTGTATAGTTTAATGCATGAAAATACTAGTTCAATCACAATGGACATTTAATATTCTAGCATTTCATATTATCTCATATTATATTACTATAAGATTGTAAATAAAACGTGAAAATCAAAGTTTGAATTTCTTTGAGTAATATATTCTTCTATACACAATCATACACCTCCTTGTATATATACACACACACACATAAACAAACAAACATATATACGTACATAAAAATATGCATACATACATACATACATACATACATACATGCAT
Organism: Octopus bimaculoides; assembly: GCF_046866305.1. Lineage (NCBI taxonomy): Eukaryota > Metazoa > Mollusca > Cephalopoda > Octopoda > Octopodidae > Octopus > Octopus bimaculoides. The sequence continues at coordinate 108,269,843 of NC_142933.1, forward strand.
ACATACATCCATACATACATAGATACATAGATACATACATACATGCATGCATGCATGCATACATACATACATACATACATATGTGTGTATTTATGTTCAGTTACTTTGATAGGTTTCTGCCAGACCATGTCTAACTTAATAGAACTACCTGGCAAAATCATTCAAATCAGGAATCAGACATGGCCCACTCAAGTAGAGAGTTATTGTTTCCGTAGATATATCCGGGTGTAGGAGGTTTATCCGGGATTTTTTGAAGGAATTTGTCCAAAGACTTCTTAAATTTTATGTGGCCTGTTTCTGCTTTGATGTATTTTGGCGTAATGTTAAAAAGTGAGGGTCCAATCGAGGTGAAATAATTGTACCGTATCGTTGTTATGTGATGCGAGTTTGATTTTTGTTGTGGGCGGATAGCACGGGGCCCAAGTCTTGGGTGTATCTTAAAGGCTATGCCAACATCATTTGGGCGATGCTGATGGAATATTTTCCACATCATGCAGATGATGAAGCGCTCTCGGCTGTGTTGGAGAGAATAAAGCTTGAGCTTTTCTAGTTGACCCTAATAGTCAAGATCTGTCGTGCCATCTATTTTTTTTTTTTGTAATTGACCTTTGAGGTGCTTCAACTTTCATTTTCGTTTGGGGAGACCACAATGGACAATAGTATTCAAAGTGGGTTCGGGAAAAAGTGGAGAAGAGGAGGATAATGTTGTGGATATTTCTCGACTGGAAAGTTCTGAGAATCCAGGAACACATTCTGCGGGCCATGTCAACTTTGCTGTTTATATGAGCGGTCCAGTTTATGTTGTTGTCCATAATTACTCCCAAGTCTCTAATGTTGTTGGATGCCATGAGAGTTTCACCTGAAGGAAGGAAGTATGGGAGTTTCTGGGTATCCTCTTTTCCGAAATTGATTAAATTAAACTTGTCCTCATTCAGCAGCATATTATTCTTTTCTGCCCATTGGACGACAGCCATTAGATCTGATGGAAGGCATGTCCAGTCACCCACTTCCTTGATGACCTCCTGGATCTTGGAATCATCTGAAAAAATTCTTATGTTATTGTGCTTGATGATGTCAGTAACGACATTGATGTAGATGATGAAAAGAAGTGGGCCCATCACAATGCCTTGTAGAACACCACTACTGACTTTGGCTGGCCTTGATTTTAGTCTTTTGACTACACTGTGTTAGGTTCTGCCTGTCAGGAAATACTTGATCCATTGTAGTAACTTTCCAGAGACACCAATGCTGGATAGTTTTTCAACCCTGTCAAAGGTCTTGCTGAAATCAAGGTAGATGACATCAGTATTCGAGCCCCCTTCCAAAGCTCTCAAAATGTCATCAAAGAGATGCAGAAGTTGCATTAGGCAGTTCCTTCCATTACAGAACCCATGTTGGTTGGGGTTCAGCAGTCTATTGCTTTCAAGGAAAGTGGGTTATTCGTGATCTCACCACCCTCTCAAATACCTTGATGATATGAGAGGTGGATGAGATTGGACGGTAGTTCACAGCAAGGGACTCGTTTTCCTTTTTGAAAACAGGGACAACAGACTGGAACAAAAATTTTTCAAGAATATAGCCAGCATCCAGTGAATTCCTCCGTAGATTAGCAAAAGGAGATGCAAGTTGGTGTCGAAATACCTTCAGGACACAAGCAGGGAACTTATCATGTTTTACTGCTGAATTGTGTTTAATTACGTTTATTGCCGCTAAGATATCAGGGACGCCAAACGTTATATCAGATATAGTGTGTTGAGGATTAACATCACGGATACAGTCCAGATCGACCATTTCAGGAGTGCTAAAAACAGAGCAGCATTGTTTCTGCAATTGCTCGTAATTAATAGAAACAATTTTGTTATAATAGAAACAATTTTGCATTAATCTGATGGGTTACTCTATACTTTTGTAGAGTACAACCTTATCATTCTTAAACAAGAATATTATTGACAGCGACATCGAAGTTACTATATACTAACTATATGTAAGTATATATTTAAGAATTATATACTTACATACATGGGTGTGCGTGTGCGTGTGCGTGTGTGTGTGTGTGTGTGCGTGTGTGTGTATAAACATAAACACATACTTATGTGTGTGCTAGCGGCTTTGTGTTCTCAAAACCAGAAAGATAGATAGATAGATAGATAGATAGATGGCAGCACTTAAACGAAATGATGTATTTATAGTCCACTGCTAACGTAGGAATGTTTCATTACAAAAGCAACAAATTTAAATCCATTTATGGAAGTAAAACCATGATCCTGCACTTGTACAGACCTGAAAATATGTGATTATAAACATTGAGACAAGTAAATATATGCCACACACATATACACATACTAATATATGCTTATTAGTCTATGATTGTGTGTGTATGTACGATTGTGTATGTGTGTGTGTGTATGAGTATGTATTATGCTATACCACTATATTAGATATACATATATATATATATATATATATATATATATATATGCATACATGCATACATACATATACATACATGTATACAGAGTGGTCTGCATTTATGTAGATAGATAGATAGATAGATAGATAGATAGATAGATAGATAGATAGATAGATAGATAGATAGATGGAGAGAAAGAGAG
>NC_142933.1:108277454-108289954 GCF_046866305.1 Octopus bimaculoides
AGGGCTGGAGACAGTGTAGCCAATGGAGTGGTATTAATGTATCCGCTGTCGTCGGACGTAATTTATCCATTGCCGATTTTAAGGAGCATTTCCGAAAACTGGGTTGTAAACTGACCAGTCAGGAGTGATCTCATGCTGATGGTGAGTTGTTTCAATTGGACATGCGACCAAATAAGGGATTGTTTAAGGCAGGCATTAATTTTCTCAGTGGATGTTCCTTTGGGTATAATAGGCAGAGTTTCTTGAAAATCTCCTGCAAGAAGTAGAGCCGCACCTCCAAGGATGTTGTTGTTTGATTTAAGATCTCTCGTTGTGATATCAAGTGCTTGTAGGGAACATTTATGGGACATAGTTGCTTCATCCTAAACAACGAGTTTGCCCTTTTTCAAAATTGTCGCTTCGTCCGAGGAATGCATTATGTGGCGCGTTAGGTTTTTTTGATGTGCTACATTGGAAGGCAATTTGAAGGTAGAGTGTGCTGTTCGTCCGCCGTCGAGAAGAGTCGAAGCTATTCCTGGGGAAGCAACAGCAATAGCAAGGTCACCATTATGCTGCAACTTCGCAAGAAGAAGATTCCGGAGGAGTGTTTTTTTCCAGTTCCACCGGGTACATCTAAGAAGATGATTTCGCCAGTGTGTGTGTAGATGTTTCCCAGGACGGAATTCAGAAGGAGCTCGTTGTCAGCAATTTACTGTTTCAGTTTGTGGACGTTGTAGAATGTTTCTCTGAGAATGAGGCGATTCGGACGGGCGTCTGGAGTGTTGAGAGAATAAGTATCCAATTGCTGACTTCCAATCGCCATAACCAAGTCTTCCAAGGGAAGAAGCCCGCTGTTGTAAATGGCAGGGGTAGTGAGAGTGTCAACGCTACCTGTGATTTGGCGAGTCTGCAGCAAAATGTCATGGCACATTGAGTTTTTGTATTTATTCCAAAGTGGATGTGTGTCTGTCTGGTTGCAGAAAACCAGCATTATTGCAAAAGGGTGTCGGAGCTTGTGCAGAGAACGACACAGAGGGGCTTTTCGAATGCATTATCATGTTGATCATCTGTAACCAAAAGTCCCCGTTTGGAGCAGGCGTCTTTGAAAAAGCCGCATAAGTGACAGTCCACTGTACGAAGGTCGTCGAAGGAGGTTGGTTCCTTAATGACATGAAGTAAGAGCCGCAAATGGAAGAATTCGGAGTTCAAGGGGTAAACTGTGTAGACGGGTCCGATTGTGTCGCCTTGGTACACGGCTGGATCCAACTGCGTATGGCGGCCTTGTTTTCGTTGTTGCCACTGGGACGAGGATTGATTCCATGTATAATGTGACACTTCAGCGTACAAAACAGACTTTGCGTAGGGGTCGACTTTGCATAGGCCGTGAGGGTGGTCTTTGGTGGGGCAGCTGCTTATTGAATGAGGTTGTCTTCTGTGAAGTAAATTCGCTGTCTCTTTTTCTAAATGAACGCTGAGATGAATCACAGGAGGGTATCTTTCGTGAATTGGGAATTCTATGTTTCTCCATATGGCTTCATTGGTCGATATGTAGCGTCCAGTTTCGAAAAGAGTCACTTCATCATTTGTAAAATCTGTTCATCGTGTAGATTTTATTTGAAAAACGGCTCTGTCCGATCCTTTGGTAATGTACTTGCATACGTAACGCATGGATTTGACAGAATTACAGAATTCTACATTGATATGGGTATGAAATATTTTGCAGAGCATCTTGTTGTGGGATATGACCCACCGATTGTCAACCAAAAAGCATAGGGTGAGGTACAAATGTAAAGGAGACAATCAATTTCTGATTGTTACTTCGCAAAGAGTTACCTCCCTTTTCAACAATAGTAACTGTACAAGAGAAATGGGAGATTTTCTTACCCTTACTGACCCTAGAAGCTCCATTACTCCATAAGTGGAAAGTCTAAGGAGTGTAGAACCATCTGTGGAACGTAAATGATGTATGTGCCAAGCGTGGACGAAATCGGATGAAAAATATTGATTTTAAGTGGGTTCAAATAAATGGCCTGTCACACACACACACCGCACACACACATACATACACACATCTTCCTTCTTATACATTATAGATATAAATATAGAGATATATAAGATAGAGGTGGAAATAGCACAGAAGTAAGTCTAAGACATTTCAATTTAAGAGGGAATTTAATATAAAATTATATAAAGAATTATATAAAGAATTATTAAATTCCCTCTTAAATTGAAATGTCTTAGACTTACTTCTGTGCTATTTCCACCACTTTTTGTTTTCTGCAATTTTATTTTAGATCTTCTATATGTATGAAGATTTTTCCTCTGTCTAGCAGTTTTTCTCTCTACAAAACAGAAAGTTACATTGTGGAACAGTCATTTTAACGAGTTGTCTTTATTTATTTATTACCCGACGAGATACATCTGCACCACCGGATACTCCTGAACCAGTTGTTGAGTGTCCCACAAGAGGAATCGATGTTAGATGTGTCGAAACAATTGTCAAGTTTAATAATAAATTCTCGTATATTCCATCTTCTGTCTTTCATTTGTTATGTGTGTGGTGGAGTGTAATATAATATGTGACAATTATTCGGTTGCCATAATAAAACTCCGGATATCGGGGCGGAAACCTGCTCCGCATCTCTTCAGTTATCGAGGCAATCAAAGTATGCTATAAAAATGACCGTTAAACAAAGGGAAACTACTATGTAATTGACCATTATTAAGACAAAAGAGCTATTAGAATGACCGTTAAATAAGGGAAAAACTAAAGTAAAAGAGTAAAAATGCTCATAGTAATCCGTATCCGATTAATATATTAAAGATAAATTCCTCTATTTACATAATATCGAGGTCTCTTTTGTTGTCTTACCATTACTATTAATATATACATACATACATACATATATATATATATATATATATATATATATATATATATATATATAGAGAGAGAGAGAGAGAGAGAGAGAGAGAGTGACAGAGAGAAAATAGTGGAGAGTGGGAAGGACGTGCACAGATATACATATATATACTCACCATTTTGGACCACTGGACTCAAAACGTTTTTTTTTTTCATTCTCTCACTATATGTTTTCTCTTATTCCTTTCTGTTGAAGAGCGTAGGCTCGAAACGTAAAATACTTTCTCACTTTCCCGAGCGTCAAGCTAATACACCTGCTTGTTGCTCACACATCTGTCTTCGTCTTTGTTTTTCTATAAATTTGAACTATATAAAGTATATATGCATATGTGTGTGTATGTATATATGTATATATGTGTGTGTATACATATATGTATATATGTGTGTGTATGTATATATGTATATATGTATATATGTATATATATATATATATATATATATATATATATATATATATATATATATATATATATATATATATATATACCAATTTAATACACAAACGAAAAATACTAATATTGGAGTGCGTGCGCATGCAGCGCGTGTGTGTGTGAATGTAAAATTTTTAATGGATGTTTTAATGTAAAATGATTGGATTTCCATACTTTAGGATGTAGCTCATCAAAAGATATCTAAAGGTCATTGTTTGTTGAATCAATACTCCAAGCTGTGACTTCGACTGCATTTTATTCGTTTTTTAGCCTCTTCTCTAACCTACTTTTCTGCAGGCAAAAACAAAGGTCAATTGGGGCTTCATTGAATTGCATTCTGGGAAGTATGTATAGGAAATAGTGATTTTTTTTTTCTTTTATGAACGATTGAGGTCGTTACCGTAGCAGTTGTAACAAACTCTGATCAACAGGTTTTCGCTGCTGTCCAGAGAGAGCACTCTATCGGTTACGACGACGAGGGTTCCAGTTGGTCCGATCAACGGAACATTCTGCTCGTGAAATTTACGTGCAAGTGGCTGAGCACTCCACAGACATGTGTACCCTTAACGTAGTTCTCAGGGAGATTCAGCGTAATACAGAGTGTGATAAGGCTGACCCCTTTGAAATACAGGTACAACAGAAACAGGAAGAAAGTGTGAGAGAAAGTTGTGGTGAAAGAGTACAGCAGGGTTCACCACCACCCCACTGCCGAACCTCGTGGAGCTTTAGGCGTTTTCGCTCAATAAACACTCACAATGCCTGGTCTGGGTATCGAAACTGCGATCCTAAGATCACTAGTCCGCTGCCCTAATCACTGGGTCATTGCGCTTCCACACACACACACACACACACACACACACACACACACACACACACACACATATATATATATATATATATATATATATATATACGGCGGATTTCTTTCGGTTTCCGGCTACCAAATCCACCCACAAGGCTGGCTTTTCCCAAGGTGCCACACAGTGGAATTGAACCCAGAAGCAAACTTCTCAACACAATCACCTTCCAAACCCAATGTGAACACAATGTCAATCACTATATTTACGCTCTATTCTAAGGCTGGCGACGTTTAAGTTTAAGATGAAGATATCGAGCTGGAAGACAATGTAATTGAAACTGACGATAATGAAATTGACGCTGACGATGACAAGTTTGAAGCTGATGTCGACGAGATTGAGGTTGATAATGAAGAATTTGAGGGAGAAACTATGTACCGTTGCCATGGGAAAGTAGAAATTGTAAAGGCTGTCATTTGTGGCGCAATTTGGTTTTAATTCAACGCTGTTCAAGATGAGATCCAAGAATGGATCCGATAGGCGGACTCGTCCCACACGTGACAGCAGCCGTTCAGCATAAGCCCACAGGTCCGAAATCGTTGGACACTGCACGAGTGCGCGCAGAACGGTTTCGTCGCTCTGACCGCATCTCGGGTAAGTCGGTCTGTTGAGTCTCGAACCGTACATGTAGAGCTTATCCCGAAATGTAATGCTTCTCGATAACACTGCCAGGCCAGGGATCTTTGGTGATTGTCCATAGGTCCCGGCCCGAAAGTTGCCTCTGCTGCTGAAAATAATCCTTTGTCTCTAATCCTTTCGCTCGAGCCCACCACACACATTCTTTCATCATGGCCACCAGTACGATGAAGACTGCCTTGCCTTCCCGGTTGAGGGAAGGTAGCGGAGCTACTGTCACGATAGACTGGGCCGATAGGCGGACTCGTCCCACACGTGACAGCAGCCGTTCAGCATAAGCTCACAGGTCCGAAATCGTTGGACACTGCACGAGTGCGCGCAGAACGGTTTCGTCGCTCTGACCGCATCTCGGGTAAGTCGGTCTGTTGAGTCTCGAACCGTACATGTAGAGCTTATCCCGAAATGTAATGCTTCTCGATAACACTGCCTGGCCAGGGATCTTTGGTGATTGTCCATAGGTCCCGGCCCGAAAGTTGTCCTGACTAGGCGGGTCAGGTGTTCCTCGTCGACGCCCAGATTCTGCCCGAGAACGTCATCGCACCTCCCCTCCACTAATCCTCTATAGAACGCCTTTATTGTAATGAAGTCGCACAAGTTTAGTCCCGGACGGCAAACTCGGTTGGGAGCAACGCGACACTCGCAGTGCCATTCGCCTAGCCTCGGTCTCTATTTGATCCACGACTGCAGTTCGGCCAAGGAGACGAGCTGCGGGAAAGCGCGCCGCACAAACGGCGACCACACCTGTTCACTGTCGTCTATGAAGCGCCGGAAATGTCGCAGTCTCAGCGCATGTCTGCGCATCATCAACCACGGCATGCCTAGCCCTCCATTTAGCGGGTGTTGACAGCAAATGGATCGCCAAACCATCGGAACGCTTTCTTTCCACAAGAAGCGGAAGAGTATGCGTTCCAGCTTGGTGATGGTAGGGTCGGGATAAGGCACAGATGGATAGATAGATAGATAGATAGATAGATAGATAGATAGATAGATAGATAGATAGATAGATAGATAGATAGATAGTGCAGGGCACTTATCTCACTTATTTCGATAATGAACTTATCTAATAAAGTTCGATGAGTGCCTTGCCTGAAACTCTTGGCCTTTGAGTCGCTTTTGTAACTTGTACCGATTAAAAATAAAATGATGGCGTATGGATGTATACATATAGCGAAACCCAAACAAATGTACATATAATGTGAGAGTGTGCGTATGTAAGAAGTGAGAGAAAGAGAGAGGGGGCAGGAGAGACAGACAGAGATTTGAATGCAATGTAAGGGAAGACACGAACAAAAACATTTAACCGAAATTAAATAGGTTGGGCAAAGACGGTAATCCTTCAGTTATGCATTAATGTCATTGTGGCCAAACGTAATAGGCAGCAGAGAAAAGATATGTGGTGTAAAATACGCATATGTAAACAAGAGGTGTCGCCTTAAGCTATCACGTAACATCTAGTCATATGGTCCTTGTCTTGTTTACGACGGCTTCGGTTGTTCACATGACAAACTTTAATTTTAAACTGCACCACACAAAGAACAAGTGTGTGCATAATATGTGGGTGCACACACACATTTATATATACATGCATGCATATTGCAGCTTGCTTGTTGCGCTTAATTTTCCAACTTAAAATATAAATATGCGTAGTGTGTGCTTGCATATGTTTAATATACCTTCATGTGTCTGCGTAGGTGTATGCACATCCCATAAATAATGAGGTTTTTTTTTACTGCTTTTATTTTTCAAAATCAAGATAAACAAAGTTAATCTCATTCATTTTCTACAATGCTCTTCCACTACTGTTCTGGCATTGTCTACGGAATTCATATTTTTTTCCGTCCAAATGATTTTGAAGACTACGGAATAAATGATAATCAGACGGAACAATGTCCAGCGAATATAGTGGGTGGGGCATCGTTTCCCATTCAAACTACTTCAGCCTCTGGAATGTCAACTTTGCTCTATGTGGCCCAATATTATCCTGATGGAAGAACACCTTTCGTCTTGAAACCAAGGATGGTCGTTGTTCTTCTGGCGCTGACTTAAACCGTTCAAGCTGCTCGCAGTCTTTGTTATCGTTTGGTTTGGGTTTTCAAAGTTCAAAGTGGACTAAACCTTTCATATCCCACCAAACAGATAACAACACATTATGTGGGTGAAGATATATGTACGTATGTATGTATTTGTGTATCTGTTTCCCCTCACCTCCATCATCACAGATTTTTTTCCCAGAGGAAAGAAAGAGGCAGACAGAAAGGACGAGGTAGATAAAGGAGAAGAATGGATTCCAGAGTAAGGCTGGTACTTTATTTCTTTAACCCACACCACTGCCTCTTATTTCTCTCATTTTTTTTTTCTCATTTACATTTAACTGGTGTCACTCGTTGAAAGTTAAAATGTATTTCTTTGGATTACAAGGCAACGCCATTGAAAAGAAGTGAACGTCTCAATGATTCGTTTAGATGGAGTTGTCTACCCAGAAGATACCGAGAAACTTCAGAAGAGAGCGTCTTGGCCCTGTCCGCATGCAGCATATCGTAATCAAGTCAGTTTAGCAAGTTACACCCACAAGATAAACTTTGAAAGCTAATTTTTTTTCCCACAAGTTAAAGGCTCGGGAATAGGGAATGCAGGGGGTACACGCGCTGCCGTCCACCCCGCCCTATAATTCTGGGGAAGAGGCAATGAAAACGCTTTGAACACCTTGGACTGGACCTGTATTTACACATCTAAGCAAATTTCGTTCCTGCACTTACGCCACGAGGAGTAGACACGTGCGAATTCTGCATAAGTTAAGAAACGATAACATGTTTATCCTTTTACTAGTTTCAGTCATTGGACTGTGGTCATGCTGGAGCACCACTTTGTAAACATTTTCGTAAATATCAGTTTTCATCGAATATATTGACAATAACACATATTCTGATATTGGGGCACATGTACCCATGACGAGAAAAAATGGGTTACTGCACAAGGGTGTACTAATACCCTTTTTAAATTTTTCTGAGGTGGGTTTATATGTTCCAATATAAGACTATTTTCTATAGTCAGTATACGTGAAAACTATAACTACAAATAATTGTATACTTCCACCTTCCTCTAGAGGTATTTGCACAGTCGAAAGGAGTTGTGTCGTATCTTCCCCGGCCAGAACCTGTTGAACAAAATCCTTGAAAAGACGTTTTCCTGAGGTTAAAATGTAGTAACTTGGTTCTTTATAGATCAGCCATGTTATAGTGGCAAAAAAAATGTCACCGTCTAGTATTGTTACAACTTATATCTCGTTGAGAGATTTTTAGAATTATCTACTTTGCTCCTTATGAGATCAGCGATTGTCTGCTGCTTCTCTGTTTATATATTGTGAGTAGGGACGATTGACTGCCATCTCTAGCAGGCAGGTATCCAGTACCGATAACAGGTAAAGACCCAGAAACCATGGTCTACTGGTCTGGCCAAGCTGGAGGGGAGTGATTCGCTCCCTTGCTCACAATATATCAGACACAGGTTGTGTGTCGTTAACCTGCTGGAAAAGACGATTCCCTGGGGTTAAAATGTCGTAACACAGTTCTGTATAGAACAGCCATGTTATTGTGGCAAACAATATTACCGTCCAGTATTGTTACTTCTTATATCTTGTTTAGAAATTTTAGAACTAGCTAAAATCATTCTGACTGAATAAAAACGAAAGGATTTAGTTATGCTTATACTATGCGCAACTTAACTCAGTAACATGACATGAATCAACAACCAATCCTTCGGCATGTATATTAATACACCCTTATCGTGTTTGTCTGATAGAGAATATATTTTAAATAGAAAAAAGATAAGCAAAAACTGTCCTGAGAATAACAGACCCGCGCAAGATCAAAATGTCTCGTGAAAGAGAAGCGGGAGGTAAAATCGATTTAGTTTTCTAACCGATAATGTGTGAGTTTTGTTGCGGTACTGTGAAGAGATGGCATGCAACAAAAAGTGTTTATAGAGTAAGACCAGGTTGACTGGTTGTCTAAGAGTTGCTGGTGTATTTCGGTTGGCAACTTTTAATATTGTAAACACACAAAAGAAATAGTTTGGCGAGGTTTTATTATGTGCTTGAGATTACTCATAATTCAGTTATACAATTTATGTGACAATTCATTGGAGAAAATTAACGCGCGCGTGTGTGTGTGTGTGTGTGTGTGTGTGTGTGTGTGCGTAAGTGTGTGTGTGTGAGAGAGAGGGAGAGAGAGAGAGAGTTTGTGTGTGAGAGTGCGTATGTGTATGTGTGTGTGAGAGAGAGGGGGAGGAAGATAAACAGCAACTAGAACGCATAGATATATGCAATGAGACTATTGAGCGCAGCTATTTGGGTGCCAGCGATTAGGCATGGTTGACTGGACATTCAACCTCTTTTGGTGACAGTACTTGTTAGCACTGGAGATAAACACACCCATACACTCACACACATACACACACACACACTCACACACATACACACACACATGCATGCACACACACACTCATACATATATATATATACACATATATACACGCGCGCAGAAATATACACATACAGATAGAAAGAGTGAGAGAGACAGAGGGAGAGATAGAGAGAGACATTACAATTCATTAATCGAACATAATAGACAAAGTGAGTGAGTGAGTGAGGTAGGGAGAGAACGAGAGACATTAAAACGAAACATAAAAAGGTCGAGGTCAAATAAGTCAGCGTCGATTCAGTGACGCAAAATCGACGCCACCGAAATTACTGTACCTGTAGGCAATTGCAAGACATTGACGGAAAATAATGGTAAAATAACAGAGAAAATAGCTATTATCAAATATACTGCGCCTACTTGTAGAAATTGCTGTAACTAATTTCCGAAGAAGAGGAGCGACATGTGTCAAAGAACCCTATTTCTAGTGCCAGAGTCCATTCCACCTCTCTTGAGTAAACGTATAAGTGTCACTCAACAAATTTATATCTATGAGAGAGATAAGTGCGGAACACTTGGTGTACCATTTCGTATTCTAGGTAAGAGCACCGTGTATTGAATGGTTCCGTGTATTGAATGGTTCCTGCGAAAACCATACTTGCATCTAGAAAGTGGGTCGTTTTTGTTCAGAATAGAATGGGTGAAAGCATGGCTGTGTGGTTAAGAATTTCGCTATGTGATCACTAGGTTCCGGTTTCAGTCTCACTGCGGGGCACCTTCGGTAAGTGACTTTTACTATAGCCCCGAGCCGTCCAATGCCTTGTGAGTGAATTTGGTAGCTGGAAACTGTGTGGAAGCCCGTCCTGTATGTCTATGTATATGTATACGTGTGTGTTCGTGTCAGTGTGTTCGCTTGACAACCAGTGTTAGTTTATTTTTGTCCAGAGTGGTCCGTAGAATAAATAGCAGACTTTAAAAAGATGAAATACCAGGATCAAAGCAGTACTCCAGCATGGTCGCAGTCCAATGACTGACACAAATAAACGAATAAAAGGAAAACTGAATATTTAACGGATTTTTTTTTTTTCCAAAATACTCATTTATTCGTATATTAGTGGCATTATATTTAACTTGATGTAAACTGAAAAAGCTGGAGTGTTTTATACTGAAATTTAGCACAAATTTAGTGGGTGCGTCTTATGCACGAATGCGACTTATTCATGAGTAAATATGGTCAACATTTTTCAAATACTTAATGGTAGATAATTCGAAAATTATTCCAAATATTTTTTTTCTACGGAATAACTTGACTCATTTCCACTGCGTCTTTTCTGTGGGCATCTGTAAAAGAAATATTTTCTATGGGCATCTGTAAAAGAGATATTTTACATATTACACATGGCAAATATTGGACAATAACGGCAAAGCCGCTGCTTATGCTACACAGCCTACACTTAGCATCTTTCATGCAAGAATTCTAAAGACATGCACCTTTGTAATACATCCATCATAATATGTAACCATTTTTAGAGAAATTCTTCCTTTATATTTGTTGTTCTTTGACTATTTTAAAAACAATATTTTTGGCAGCTGCAATTCTAAGAATTTAAAACCAGCCCAAAATATAACAGCTGCCAGTTTCTCATCCTTCATTCAAAAACAAAAACAAAAAAGAAATTTGGTTTCTGTAAAGAATCATCAATTACCAGACCGGAAATTATATTTTGAAAAACAAAATTTGTTTCGATAAAATATTATTTTTTAAAAGAATAATTTTTGTTGTTGTTGTTGCTGCTCCTACTGTCGTCGTCGTCGTCGTCGTCGTCGTCGTCGTCGTCGTAGTAGTAGTAGTAGTAGTAGTAGTAGTAGTAGTAGTAGTTGTTGTTGTTGTTGTTGTTGTTGCTGCTGCTGCTGCTGTTGTTGAGGTGGTAGAACGTAAAGAGTCCAGAGAAATGCCTTGCAGTATTTTTTTCCGACTCGTTACGCTCTGAGATCAAATCCGGCCGAAGCCGGCTTTGCTTTTCTTCCCTCGGGAGCTAATAAAACAGAGTACCAGTCAAGTACTAGGGTCAACGCTATAGATTAACCCCCCCCCCCCCTTAAAACTGCTGATCCCCTGTCCAACTCAGAAACAATAAAAAGGGCGATGGATTGGCAGAATCGTTAGAGCATCGGAAAAAATTATTTGCTGCATTTCTTCCAGATCTTTAGGTTCTGGGTTCAAATCCCGCCGAGACCAACGGGATTGATGATATAAAGCACCAATCAAGTACTTGGATTAATGGTATCGACTAATCCCTTCAAAACTGCTGGCCTTCAGCCTAAATTAGATAGTAATAGTAGTAGTAGTAGTAGTAGTAGTAGTAGTAGTAGTAGTAGTAGTAGTAGTCGACGTCGTGACGGTGGTGGTAGTAGTAGTGGTGGTGGTAGTGGTGGTGGTGGTGGTGGTGGTGGTGGTGGTGGTGGTGGTGGTGGCGGTGGTGGTGGTAGTAGTTTTTGCTGTTGTTGTTGTTACTGTTGTTGTTGCGATTGTTGTAGACGCGACTTTAATGAAATATTAGAAATCAACTGATGATGGAAGCGATTGCCACAGAGAAACAACTGAACCAGCTCCAGTGCACTGAATGGAGACAGTTCTCGCCTGATGATCGCAACGGCATGAAATCCATAACGTCAGAGCACTATACTGGGACCATATAAACTCCAGCGTTTCTTCAATACATACCAGAACTCATACAACAGATAAACTGACATGAATTTCAACATTGCAATATTTAGTTGATCTAAGCAAGGTATTTCATCTCCGACAACGCACAACGATTCAAGCAGGTAGTCGTCGATGCTGTGGCTACATATGTCTCTGAATGAAAGACATGAGAAAAGTGAATTTGAAATATAGGCTATAAAGAAATTTATCAAATATTTACCTCAATATGCTGTGGGAGACTTCTTGAAACTGAGGTAACTTCGAAATCTTGTCAGCCGCTGGTGGACGATAAGTTTGCTGCTCGTTGAACTACATAACATGTAGCAGCTGTTTACATTTTAGGATTTCTTGTAATATTATTTGCGTTGGTCGAGTTAAGTTTATTGTTTCCAAATATATTGGGGGATGCAGAAAATTTTATTCCTGCGAATCCTTTAGTTACTCCTATTCATATTAAGCCTGAGTGATATTTTTTTTTTTGTTTGCTTATGCTATTTTACTTTCAATTCCTAATAAGTTAGGTGTGGTTAGTTTAAGAATATCTATTGTTGT
>NC_142933.1:108302454-108314954 GCF_046866305.1 Octopus bimaculoides
ATTTTCCATATGTATATTATTGCATATCTGCCACGCCTTCGCTCAAGGGAGTAAAACTGTAGTTTTCTCAGCCTATCTCTATAACCCATCCACTGCCCTATTTCAATCTTTTTAGTGTAGTGGCATTGGACTGCTTCAAGCTCCACTTGTTAGTTTGGCACTATGTGGTGATCATAACTGGGAACAGTAGTCCAGGCGGCTGAGAACAAAGGTTCTCCACAGGGTCAACATAGTTTCTTGGTCTCTTGTCATCAAGGACCCCAGCATCCATCCTGCAAGTTGCATGCACTTTGCCCCCATCTTGCTAATGTGCATATGAAATGATGCGTCATTGCACATGCTGATCCCCAAGTCTTTCGCTGCCTGTGACTCTGGGATTGTAGCGCCTTCGGGTCCTGTAAATATAGATTGTACTGTATTCAAGAGTTGATAGTGCAGTGTTTGCACATACACACACACACACACACATATATATAAACGTATATATGTATGCATATATAAGTATATATACACGCGCGGACACACACGTACACACTCGCGCATACACATTTGTATATATATATATATATATATATATATATATATCTGCTCTGAATAGATGATAAATATAAGTATGTATACGTATGATATACAATATTTACATATCTAATGCATATACATAAGTATATCTAACTTTGTTTATATACTCACTGATGTGGAAGAAGATGCATATTTATAAATTTATACATATAATTTCATATTAATAAGTGTGTACATAAATACATATATATATATAAATCATATTATAAATGTATACATTTTAATCATATACACTCCCGCTTTCACACGACATATATATATATATATATATATATATATATATATATATATATATATATACATAATATAATGTCTCTCTCTTCCGGAGATGAAAGGAGAAGGAGGGTGGTCTCGTTTTCCCTCTTTGCCTCATCTTTACTAATAATAAACACATGTTGTTATGGAAGCGACATCAGTTCGAAAGAATAAATAAATTCATGTGCAAAAAATAACATAAGCTGGGAATGAATTTAATTTTAGAAATAAAAACATATTTTGTGGTGTCGTGTGGAGCGTGGTGTGTGTGTGTGTGTGTGTACGTGTGCGCGCTTGAATGTGTGTGTGTGAGAGAGAGACAGACAGACAGACAGAGTGTGTGTGTGTTTTGTCTGTTTCATTTGTTTATGTTTATACATTTGCTTTGTAAAATAAGTCTAACATGGCATAAGTGTGTGTGTATAAGTGCTCTTTGTGTGTGGTATGCCTTCATATGTATACGGTGTATCTACGTACGTTTGGGGGGGGGTGCGTGTATGAGTGTGTTTGAGTGTATGAGTGTGTTTGAGTGTATGTGTAAGAAAACAGACAGACGATAAGGCAGACGATTACACAGACAGACGATAAGGCAGACGTTTACACAGACAGACAGACGGACAGAGAGAGAAAGACAGGGAATGAAGGAGAGAGAGAGAGAGAGACAGAGAGAGAGACAGACAGACAAACAGACAGACAGATTGCAGTTAGGTCGAATTCGTTATTACAAAAAAAAATTGAGAAAGAAGCAAGATCTACGTTTGCAATAAGGGAGGCGACGACAATGGTGATGGCGGTGGGGGTGCACTGGGTGAAAAGGTAAAGTGGGGTGGAAGTGGGAAGCGGTCTTTTTTTATCATTTCTCTTTCTTCTCCTTCCACACACACACACACACACACACACACATACATTCTCGTCTGTTTTTAATTTTTTGAAGTCTTCCTGTGTGGAAGAAGCTTATTTCTAAAAAAAATACAAAGCTCCAACGTTGTATGCATGTATGTATGTATGTATGTATGCATACATGCATGTATGTATGTATGTTTGTATGTATGTATGCATACATGCATGTATGTATATATATATATGTTTGTATGTATGCATGTGTACGCAAACGTCAATATATATATATAATATATTGCTTGCCAACCACATGGTTCTGGGTTCAGTCCCACTGAGTTGCACCTTGGGCAAGTGTCTTCTACTATAGCCTCGGGTCGACCAAAGCCTTGTGGTTGGATTTGGTAGACGGAAACTGAAAGAAGCCCATCGTATGCATATATATATCTGTGTGTGTGTGTGTGTGTGTGTGTGTGTGTGTGTGTGTGTGTGTGTCCACCATTACTTGACAACCGATGCTGGTGTGTTTACGTCCCTGTAACTTAGCGAGCGGTTCGGCAAAATGAGACTGGTAGAATAAGTACTAGGCTTACAAAGAATAAGTCGTGGGGTCGATTTGCTCGACTAAAGGCGGTGCTCCAGTATGGCCACAGTCAAGTGACTGAAACAAATAAAAGAATAAAATTTTAACTATATATATATATATATAGTTAAAATTTACCGAAAACAAAAGATATATGTCGTATATATACATATATGTGTACATTTGTTTGTATGTATGTGTGTGTGTGTACATATTGCCCACGGGGTGCTAAATATAGAAGGGACAAACAAGGACAGACAAAGGGATTAAGTCGATTACATCGACCCCAGTGCGTAACTGGTACTTTACTTATCGACCCCGAAAGGATGAAAGGCAAAGTCGACCTCGGCGGAATTTGAACTCCGAACGTAACGGCAGACGAAATACCGCTAAGCATTTCGCCCGGCGTGCTAATGATTCTGCCAGCTCGCCGCCATTTATTTATATATATATATGTATGTATACATACATGTATGTAGGGTATATATATGTACAAACAAGTATATATATGTATATATATATATATATATATATATATATATATATATATATATATATACTTGTATATATGTATATATATGCATGTGTGTGTGTGTGTGTGTGTGTTTGTGTGTCTGTGTGTCTATGAATAATAGATAGATAGATTTTTTTCCCCTTACATCATCAATATATGATGTGCTTAGATATATTATCTTATTGCATTCATTATCAACGTGTCTCTACAGATAAACACACAATGCAATGGAAATTTAAAATTGATTTTTGCTATGTTGTAAAATGAACTGATATGCAAATGATTAATGTCGACGAATGCTACTGATTCCACTGGGAGATAAGATAAATGGTAGCAGGCTGAGTTACTTCTGTGAGTAAAGATACGGGAAAGACACATCTTGACAAATCAGGAAAATTGGTTTCGTCGATTTTCTTCGGCTCGTTATGTCGAGAGAGCTCTTTGTTATAACGCAAGGTCTCTTTAAATACCGAGGTTACGTGAATGTTAATTAAATGTACTAGGTCTAAACTTATATATTTCTTTTTTCTCACCATTTCTCTTTCTCTATTTATCTGATAAATGACAAACGCCCGAATCATTCTAACTGCTTCTCTCTCCATTCAAGCGTTAAACTTATACAGCGTTTGTTTAACTTTGTTCCTCCTCTGTTGTCCATTTTTTGTTCATTGTTATAGATATACGTGTGTGTGTGTGTGTACACACCCACACACACACACACACACATATATATATATATATATATATATATATATATATATATATATATATATATATATATATATATATATATATATATATATATATATATATATATATATATATATACACACACACATATATATGTAACATACGATATAATTATAAACAGGGAAAATTTTAGCTATTTCTCTGCAGACTGAAAAAAATATGAACAACCTTAATCGGTTTTCGAACCTTATTGGGTTCTCATCAGAGGAGTCTACAGCATTCTAGAAACAAGCAGCCAAACAGTTTTTATACTCAACAAACGCAGCAGTTACTCTATGAAGGAGTCCCTACTTTGCATACCGAGAGTGTTTAATACTATAAATACCAGCGGCCTGTCAACGGGGATCTTAGCTTACACAGTCTCAAGGTATGATATTATAAATATCGGTTCGGCAAAAGAGACCGATAGAATAAGTACTAGGCTTACAAAGAATAAGTCCTGGGGTCGATTTGCTCGACTAAAAAGGTGGTGCTCCAGCATAGCCGCAGTCAAATGACTGAAACAACTAAAAGAATAAAAGAATATATACATATATACATGTATATGTGCATGTATATATGTACGTATGCCACAGAGCTGCTGTTTTCCCTTTCTCTTGTAGAGATGGACAATAGAACAGTCTTTAAGCTCCTGGGGAACAACTTCCTGTTGCCATATGGTCAGAAAAAGATTGGCCACAGCTGGACACACCGTGCCCCGTCCAACTCTCCCATGTGATGTCTTTGGTCATCGTCGACGACGGACGAACTAATAATAATAATAATAATAATAATAATAATAATAATGATGATGATGATGATGATAAATAATACGCTTAATACCACAGATTTGCTTGGTATAAAAAGATGGCCTACAGCAAATATTCTGCTTAATACCACAGATTTGCTTGTCAGTTGTTTAACCTTAACCAGTTGAGCATGTCCCTTGGTGGCTGATGATATGTGCATCTCTGATCATGACCAGAAGTAGTGGGGGATCATCCTAGCCATGTGTTGAGAGGAATTCTTTGGGGTTTGAATAATTCACCTTTGGAAACATGGGTGTTTTGCTCAACATCCTTAAACAAACCTTATTCAGGGACCTTTTGAGCGCGATGGGCTACTCGACCTGAAGAAAATTCTAACTTGGCCACACCTGCGAGATCATGCACTGTTTATCTTGATATGAGATCACCATGTCGTGCACATATGGTTGTGATGCATGTGCCTGGTGTACCCTTATCAGACGGGTAGTCATGATGGGTATAATGGGCTTCGTATATTTTACCCCAGTGGTACTTTGATGGCATGCACTGCTCTCTCAATCAATCAATAATAATAATAATAATAATAATAATGTACGTTTGTATGTATGCATGTATATAAGTATGTATGTATATTTGTATATTTGTATTTGCGTTTGTATGTATGTTTGTATGTATAGTAACCTTTGCTTGTGCCTATATAGAGTCATGGTCAAAAGTTTTTAAAATTAAAACTGTTATGCCCAAGTACAATTCGATTCAAATATATGCAACGTATATATCTGGACAGTTAATATAAAAATTCTAATTGTCAGTTCTGTTCCAAACGTTTGGCCACGACTGTACATCATGAATTTGAAATACCCCAAGAGGGGAGTTACAGTATAATCATTAAGTTTTAAGTCCAGAGTTTAACAATTTCTGTTGCGTGTAATGTAAAAAGCAGTGTCCTGACTCGGTATATGTAGGGGGTCGCCAACGGGACTGGTTCACAGAGTCTAGTTAGCATGATTCATTGTACAGGTATTGAGGGAGTCGTTTACATAAACATAAGCATAAACACACACACACACACACACACAAATAAATAAACAGACATACAAACACAGACATACAAACACATATGTAAACACACATATTTGATGGCGTGTATGAGGTGGGGAGGAGAAGATCTCATTGTTTAAAAGTAAAAAATAGACTTAACCCTCTGACTTCGACCCCTACCTCCACCGACGTCGTTACGTGCCCCTAACAATACAGTTTGGAGGGACATAGTATACCAAAGAAGAAAAGTCGAGGCACTTTATGCATATCTGTTATCTCCGTGTGGTGTCTGGCCACACGTTATGAGAACATTGTTTGCATGTATAGACATACGCGAATATATAACCATATGTATACACAGAGGCATATACATAGACGTACACATACAATACAATATACGTACTCTTACACACACATACAGCCGCATATATATATATATATATATATATATATATATACACACACACACACACATATATATATATATATATATATATATATATATATATATATATATATATATATATATATACATACATAATATATATACTTACATGATATGTGTGTGTGTAGCATATTAAAGACAAGCAACAACTAATACTAGTTTTAGAGAGAGAGAGAGAGAGAGGGAGAGAGAGAGAGAGAGAGAGAGAGAGAGAGAGATAAAGAGAGAGATAAAGAGAGAGATATACATACATTTACATGCACACACATTCACGCACACACATTCATTGTACATAGACATACAGCTACATATAGACACGTATATCTATATATATATGTGTGTTTGTGTGTGTGTGTGTGTGTATACACACACAAATTCAAATACAAGCTCCAATGTGCTCTCATATACATTTTAACATTTACTCATGCTTGTACATTTTCTCATTTGCATAAGATTATACAAAAGCTAATAAGCACACATACAAGGCACGAACATGCATATAAACGCGTACAACTGTGTATATACGCCCATGCATAGGATCAGATATACATACAACCCACTCATTGAAAGGAAGTCGCTGGTAGGGGCGGAATAAATATCGTGGCACGAGTGACATATTTTTCATTATCTTTTATTTTTTAACTTTTTAATTCTTTCACTAGCTTCAGCTCGAGAGCTGCGGCCATGCAGGGGCACGACTGTAAGCTTTGCTACACTTTCACAGCTCGAAACCTCCTCTGATATGTGACATTTGGTGAATGCCTTCATCTGCGTTTTCCTGACGTGAGGTATGCTCTTGGAAGGAGGATGTCCAGTTCTGCTTTGAAGACACTTACATCCACCTCATTCAGATATTACATGTTTGCTGGGAGGCATTGAAGACATGTGGGTTCTTGAGACCCAAGCTATTGCAGTGTCTCCCCTTAACTGTTAGTGATTTACTGTCGTACGGTGCTTTTCATGTTAGTTGGTTTATAATGACACAAGCGGCCTTGGGCCACTTATGACATAGGCTACTCCGCCACACATGTATTTTATTTATTTCTTTATTTACATCTACGCCAATAACGGTCTAAGCTTGCCCTTGGTTTTATATTAAACTGACCAATTATAGGGACGGCTGGACTTCGGTCAATTCCATTACGGACAATAGGTGGTTGGTCTTTAGAATATATCAGTAAGTACATTATTGAAACAACTTTATGGGTATGTTGTTGGATAAATATTAATTAGCACTATTTACGAAATCATAAGTAGTATTCGTTTTCTGAACTTATTGGCGAACCCAGTTATACTTAAGTACTAGTTTTATTTTCATATTATTTATACACCCTGGGACCCCCAAAGAAAGGTTAATCCACCAATTATTTTTCTAGTTTATATATTTGATCATCGACTTCAAGCTTCACACTTCAAAATGGTTTGATTCTAACTTATTAAACCTTCTTTCCTCTTCCCTCTTCTTTGCTTTTATTTTATGCATTTGTATTCACTCTGATGAAGCTCCATCTATAAAAGATGATGAATATTATTCTCAAAATTTTCTTTGGCAGCACCGACTGACATTGGTGGCAGAAATGGCTGTTAGCAATGTTAAAGTTTTGTATTTTAAAAATAATAGCCGATGCTAGTCAATTTGTTTGTTGATCAAAGGTTTTCTCCATTTTCTGATTAATTTAAATTTGTTTCCTGATAATAAACTCTTGTTTATTTTGTTACTGCCTGTATCCTATGAGCATAGTATACTTGCATATCCATGCTCAGAGTTAACATAGGTAATTTATATCGGCAGTAATAGCGGATATTCTTATCCCTGAGACTGTTATTCCAACCGCTAACTCTACTTACCGTTATATATATATATATATATATATATATATATATATATATATATATATTTATATATATATATATATATATATATATATATATATATATATATATATATATATATATATATATTTATATATATATATATATATATATATATATATATATATATATATATATATTTATATATATATATATATATATATATATATATATATATATATATATATATATATATATATCATAAGGTTTTTAAACTTTTAAATTTTCATATTCAAAAGAGACAGAGACTTCAAATTCGATATATCGATTTATTCACCACTCTATGTTAACATTTCTGTGCCAAACTTATCCAGTGACTGGTCCATTGGATTTAGACGTTTGGCACTTCTTCAGGAGTGGTTACCTTTCGAACAAAACACGAAAAAACACATACATAACTATTATTAGGTCCTTAGGACATCGTTAGCTTTCGTCTTTGTTATTATAGGGGAGATAACTCCTTAATTTTCTATTTTTATTGCTCTCCTGTGGATTTCCACTAGATTAATTAATTATTTTGTTTATTTCTCTTTACTATACTATATTACCCGTATACATATGCATACATACTCTTTACCCTTATACCTATCCATATATACATACACACACATACATATGTATACACATATACGTACACACACTCATATATATATATATATATATATATATATATATACACACATATACATACACACATATATACATACATACATACACACATACATACAAATACAACACACACATATATACATACACATGCACACACACATACATATATATACATATATATACATATATACATACATATACACATATATATATACACATACATATATACACACATACATACAAATACAACACACATACATATATACATACACATGCACACACACATACATATACACATATATATATATACATACACATACATACACACATATATATATATATATACACATATATATACATACATATATACACACACACACACACACTCTTTTATGCACTCATCCATATATGCATAATTGTACATACATAAACATACATGAGACATCATGCTGTACTTCATCACATCTTGAGATCATTTATACCAACGAAATGTACCTCTTATGATATGCGTACATTTCAGAGCATTATTCTTTACTTTATTAATCAATTTATCCTTAGAGAAGAGTATGTGGTACAGTTCCACCGTACAGAGCGAACAATACTTTCTTCCTCTCTCATATGGCATTGATCTAGCTATTATAGACCATTCTAATGAATACTGTTTATTACTTTCCTTAAGACCTCAGATGTATTTGCTAAGACTAGTGCTAGCCATTTTCTTCCTATCTCTAAAGCATGAGAAATGGTTAGAAATTCTACGGCATACCTGTCCTGAAGTGCACCCCAAGTATGTCATGGTATCTGTTTGAGTCTTTACTTTGCATTGATATATTATATTTTTGACTTTCGCATTAGGTCCTTCAAATTTTATTCTCCTAGGGTTTACCTCTTTTACTGTGATTATGCTCTTACTCCTATTATTAATAAATGAACCTCCATTATTATTATTATTATTATTATTACTACTACTATCATTATCACCATTATTATCATTATTATTATTATTATTATTACCATCATTGTTATCATTCTCACTATTATTATTATTATTATTATTATTATTATTATTATTATTATTATTATTATTATTATTATTATTACTGCCATTTATATTATTATTCAAATTCTCATTCCTACCTGTTTCCCTAGACTCAAGTATTTTAATGTTATGTGCTGCTATTATCTGTGCTATGTTCCTAGTATTTGAAAATCCAAATCTGATTATATGTGTGTTGATAATCTTACCATAGTGTGAGCTCCTTGGGAAGTGTCTACCTATCACTTCTCTAAACTTAGCTATCAGATTACTCCTGATATTTCTCCCAAATGGGATTATGAGCCAGATTTTATTATCCTTATTATTATCCTCATGGTTATAAATATTGTTTTTAAAGAATTTTAAGTTACCTATGTTGTTTTTATGAGGGTACTTTGGTTTATTTAGTTTATTTACTTTGTGTTTATTCCTATTATTATTATTATTATTATTATTATTATTATTATTATTATTATTATTATTATTATTATTGTTGTTGTTGTCAGTTGTTTCAATTCCTTTGCTACCATTTTCAATATAGGAGACCCTTTCTTTATATCCTGCCTTATTTAGTGCTGCATTATAGAAATTAGCTTCATTATTAAATACCCTATTGTTAGCAGATAGTTTGGAGAGTCTTAAAGATATATTTTTTACTAGATTTTCTATTATAGCCCTAGGATGGTTACTTGATTTACTTATATACTGTAGGTTTGTTAGGGGTTTGTGGTATGGTCTATATGTTTTATTCTTCATATCTAATGTTACATCTAGGAAATTTGCTGCTGAGACATCATCTTCATAAACTATACCCATCCCCATTCTGCTGAAAAATCTGGCCAGCCTACCCTTAATTCTCTGTAGTTCCTGGTTCGAGCAATTCCTAACATATAACAGGCAGTCGTCTCTATACAAACCCCCCCTAACCCTAGGGAATTGATCATTTAATTCATAGAGGATAAATGATCCCACCATATCAGCTATTTGAGCTGAGTCGGAACTTCCCATGGCAACATCAAATGCTCCAGGGGTATCTTTCCTTACCCATATCTTATCCTTAAAGCTAATAAACGATTTCCTTGCTGGAAGTACTTAAGGAAGCTAACATAGAAACTTAAGAAATAATGGAAAAGTATAACCTGACCGATAGGACGGAACCGTTGGTACCAAGAGAACCAAGATTTATACTCAAGGACCATAAAGTAAATTTCTGGACACAGCCATCACTAAGACTCATATGCCCAACGAGATCGGACATAGGAATATTAAGCAAGAACATTATAAATAACTATCTACCCACAATAACCACTAAGTTAAAGTTAGAATTATGGTCTAATACAGACCAAGTAATTAATTGGTTTAGATCAATTGAACATAAAGAAGAAACAAAATTTATTCAATTTGATATAGCTAACTTTTATAGATCAATTAACCCAATAGTACTAAACAAGGCAATGTGGTTCTTCCATAAAAAAGCAGGCCTCACTAAAGAAGAATTTAAAGTTATAACAGCAGCAAGGAAATCGTTTATTAGCTTTAAGGATAAGATATGGGTAAGGAAAGATACCCCTGGAGCATTTGATGTTGCCATGGGAAGTTCCGACTCAGCTCAAATAGCTGATATGGTGGGATCATTTATCCTCTATGAATTAAATGATCAATTCCCTAGGGTTAGGGGGGGTTTGTATAGAGACGACTGCCTGTTATATGTTAGGAATTGCTCGAACCAGGAACTACAGAGAATTAAGGGTAGGCTGGCCAGATTTTTCAGCAGAATGGGGATGGGTATAGTTTATGAAGATGATGTCTCAGCAGCAAATTTCCTAGATGTAACATTAGATATGAAGAATAAAACATATAGACCATACCACAAACCCCTAACAAACCTACAGTATATAAGTAAATCAAGTAACCATCCTAGGGCTATAATAGAAAATCTAGTAAAAAATATATCTTTAAGACTCTCCAAACTATCTGCTAACAATAGGGTATTTAATAATGAAGCTAATTTCTATAATGCAGCACTAAATAAGGCAGGATATAAAGAAAGGGTCTCCTATATTGAAAATGGTAGCAAAGGAATTGAAACAACTGACAACAACAACAATAATAATAATAATAATAATAATAATAATAATAATAATAATAATAATAATAATAATAGGAATAAACACAAAGTAAATAAACTAAATAAACCAAAGTACCCTCATAAAAACAACATAGGTAACTTAAAATTCTTTAAAAACAATATTTATAACCATGAGGATAATAATAAGGATAATAAAATCTGGCTCATAATCCCATTTGGGAGAAATATCAGGAGTAATCTGATAGCTAAGTTTAGAGAAGTGATAGGTAGACACTTCCCAAGGAGCTCACACTATGGTAAGATTATCAACACACATATAATCAGATTTGGATTTTCAAATACTAGGAACATAGCACAGATAATAGCAGCACATAACATTAAAATACTTGAGTCTAGGGAAACAGGTAGGAATGAGAATTTGAATAATAATATAAATGGCAGTAATAATAATAATAATAATAATAATAATAATAATAATAATAATAATAATAATAATAATAATAATAGTGAGAATGATAACAATGATGGTAATAATAATAATAATAATAATGATAATAATGGTGATAATGATAGTAGTAGTAATAATAATAATAATAATAATAATGGAGGTTCATTTATTAATAATAGGAGTAAGAGCATAATCACAGTAAAAGAGGTAAACCCTAGGAGAATAAAATTTGAAGGACCTAATGCGAAAGTCAAAAATATAATATATCAATGCAAAGTAAAGACTCAAACAGATACCATGACATACTTGGGGTGCACTTCAGGACAGGTATGCCGTAGAATTTCTAACCATTTCTCATGCTTTAGAGATAGGAAGAAAATGGCTAGCACTAGTCTTAGCAAATACATCTGGGGTCTTAAGGAAAGTAATAAACAGTATTCATTAGAATGGTCTATAATAGCTAGATCAATGCCATATGAGAGAGGAAGAAAGTATTGTTCGCTCTGTACGGTGGAACTGTACCACATACTCTTCTCTAAGGATAAATTAATTAATAAAGTAAAGAATAATGCTCTGAAATGTACGCATATCATAAGAGGTACATTTCGTTGGTATAAATGATCTCAAGATGTGATGAAGTACAGCATGATGTCTCATGTATGTGCAATTATGCATATATGGATGAGTGCATAAAAG
>NC_142933.1:108317454-108339954 GCF_046866305.1 Octopus bimaculoides
CATGTATATATATATATATATATATATATTTACGTATATATGTAAGCATGTATATGTGTGTGTGTGTGTGTGTGTGTGCGTGCGTATGCAAGTATGTATGCATGTATGTATGCATATATATTCATATATATATGTATGTCTATTGAAAATTTGTTTAGCATCTAAAACAATACTTATGATTTCATAATAAAATTCTGAAGTTTTGAAGTCATTTTTGGGTGCAGACGACTTAAGCGGCTTCCGGTAGCCATGTACTATAGCAAAGCTTAAATCTAATTGACACCAAATATTTACTGTACAGTGAGACAGCTGGAAGCCGAAGCAAGGTTCGTGAATGAAGTGTTTTATATTCTCTCATTAATGTAATCAGTTCTGATAGACATTATATGAGAGATGACCTTTGACCAGAGTTAAAAAGTACATTTTATTAGTGATAGATATACACATATAGGCGTAGGAGCGGCTGTGTGATAAGTAGCTTGCTTACGAACCACATGGTTCCGGGTTCAGTCCCATTGCGTGGCACCTTGGGCAAGTGTCTTCTACTATAGCCTCGGACCGACCAAAGCCTTGTGATTGGATTTGGTAGAGGGAATCTGAAAAGAAGCCCGTCGTATATATGTATATATATGTATATGTATGTGTATGTATGTGTTTGTGTGTCTGTGTTTGTCCCCCCTCCCAACATCACTTGACAACCGGTGCTGGTGTGTTTACGTCCCCGTAACTTAGCGGTTCGGCAAAATGAGACCGGTAGAATAAGTACTAAAGGCGGTGCTCCAGCATGGCCACAGTCAAATGACTGAAACAAGTAAAAGAGTATATATTGAAATGCATACATAGATTCATTGATAAACAATAAGATAGATAATACATACATACATACATACATACATATATACATACGCGGACAGACGGGCCAACGGACGGATTGATGGATGGATGGATGGATGGATGGATAGATAGATAGATAAATAGATAGATAGGTTTCTTTATTAGCCACACAGGGCTCAACACAGAGGGGACAAAATACAAATGTAGAGTTTTTCTTTTCGAGGGGGTCGAAAACAAAGCAGAAAAAAAAACAAAAGTGGGGACAACGATGAAAAAAAAACATCGCAAAACGTTTGGGGTATTTACAAAAAATACGAAATAATACAAAAAATTCCCAATAAATGGGGAGGTTATCCGTGGAAAGAAAAACCTACGAAAAGACCACGGTAACCTCGGTCTTTAGCGTCACAGTTTGTTAAATAAAATTTCTTTTATTTAAGCAAGAAACGTAAGTAACTCTCTGTTTACCAAATTTTAAAACATTTTATAGAATCATGGTCAAGGTGGCTTCATCATTTATACGTGCCATTCTTGCTACATGTATCCATCTTTTTTCGAAACATTTGCTAGACAACACTTGCCTCTCTACTCTCACCTTCCTTTTCAAGTGATACTTGAAAAAGTTGATGAGAGATTGACCAGAGAGGAAAGTATTTGTCTCTAATCCTTTCAGACGCGTCCACCAGATGCATTCTTTGGCCATAGCCACAAGTACGATAAATACAGCTCTTCCTTCCCGTTTAAAGGAAGGAGGCGTGACGATATTGACGATAGACTCGGTTGATAAACCGACTCGTCCCACACGCGACAGCAGTCGTTCGACATAAGCCCACAGCTCCGAAATGGTTGGACACTGCACGAGTGCGTGCAGAACGGTTTCATCGCTCTGACCGCATCTCGGGCAGGTCGGCCCCGCATTTCGCGAGCCGTGTCTATAGAGCTTATTCCGAACGGGTAGCGCCTCTCGGTAACACTGCCAGGCCAGGGATCTCTGAAAGTTGTCCATAGGTCCCGGCCCGAAAGTCGTCCTGAACAGGCGGGTCAGGTATTCCTCGTCGACGCCCAGGTTCGCCCCGAGATCGTCGTCGTACCTGCCCTCCACTAATCCCCTATAGAATGACTTCGTTGTGATGCAGCCGCTCAAGGTCGACCCGGGACGGCGAAGTTGTTGCAGAGCAACGCGACACTCACGGTGCCATTCGCCATTCCTCGGCCTCTTTTTGATCCACGACTGCAGCTCGGTCATGGAGACGAGCTGCGGGAAAGCGCGTCGCACAAACGGCGACCACACCTGCTCACCGTCGTCTACGTAGAGCCGGAGACGTCGCAGCCTCAGCGCATGTCTGCGCATCATCAACCACGGCATGCCCAGCCCTCCTTTCAGCGGGTGTTGGCAATAAATAGATAGATAGATAGATAGATAGATAGATAGATAGATAGATAGATAGATAGATAGATAGATAGATAGATAGCGGTATCTGCGTATATATGTATGTGTGTGTGTGTGTACGTGTGTGTGTGTGTGTGTCTATATTTTCACAATATATATTGTTTATATATACATACACAATTATCAACAAATTTAAAGATACATGTTTGAGTGTCAAGTATGAATGCGCCGGTTTGCATGCGCGTGTGTGTATGAGTGCATGTGTCCTATTACGTGCACATACACGCACACACATAAGTACGCTCGTACCACTGCATGTATACCGCCCTTCACTCAATAAGGAGACGTCACGAAGCACATACACATACACGCACAGACAGAGAGGCACACACACACACACATACACCCACACATACACACATAGAAAGTAAGTCTATTTGACAGATGTGTCCTGCGATAACAACTTGTGCTTTATCGCGTATTGGAGTGAAATGACTGACCACTGTGGCTCCCCCTGATGACAGACAACGATGTATTTCTCTTCTGAACAAACAGTCAGCAGAGACTTTGTTAGAACGAAATAATAGCCTTTACAAATATACACACAACACACACACACATTTATATATGTACGTACACACACTCACACACTCACACACACACATATATATATATACATATAAAATCAAAATAAGCAACAAGAATATCCAAAGTTAATGCAGTACGATCGTTTCATGCAACTCGATTTATTTAAGCAATGTGAACATTACATAAAATGTAAAATGCAGAGCAATCCTCAGCTGCACAAAGATATGGAAATTTACTGAAATTTACTGAAATTTCATTTCAACAGGACACACACACACACACACACACACACGCATATATATATATATATATATATATATATATATATATATATATATATATATATATATATATATATATATATATATATATATATATATATTTGTGTGTGTGTGTGTGTGTGTGTGTGTGTGTACACGTTAATATCGAGAAGTGTGACAGAGAATCCACCGTACTGGTGGATAAATATTTTTTTATGTGTGGGTTGACATGGATTCCTAAATGGAAACGAGCACCAGCGTTCCCATGTGGCAAGCTTGATAAGTGTGGAGGCGTTTCTTCTCACATGAAACCATTGGTATATACACAGGGTGTTCCCCAAAAAATGTATACACACTTTAGAAGCTGATAACTCTGATGTTTTTTCTTTCCAGATTAAGCCCATTGGAATTAAGGATGGCAGTCAGACTAAGCTTTAAACAAAGGAAATTCATTCTAAAATGCTACTGGATGTGTGAAAACGTATTTGAAGTGCAAAGACAGTTTAGGGGGGAGTTTCAAAGAGATCCACCAACGCGATTTACCATCACTGATGGAACTGTTCAGAATGTCCACGAGAAGCGTCCCGGAAGACCACAAACATCAACAACCCCCACAAAGCAAGGAGTGCTGGAAATGTATCACCAAAGTCCAAGAAAATCTGTACGGCAGGTGAGTCGTGAGGTAGGTATTTCAAAATCATGTGTCCAAAGTATTTTGAAGCGTTGTCAACGGAAAAGTTACGTTCCAAGATTAGTCCATGCTAATTAATGACGGTGATCCAGATCGAAGAGTGCTGCGTTGCAAGTGGTACTTGGCACGATTGGTAGAAGATGCACACTTTCCAACAAAGATTATGTGAAGTGATGAGGTCACATTCAAATTAAACGGTTCAATTAACTGCCACAATTGCAACTAATGGGGACCTTAGAATCCGCATGTTACAATGGAACACCATGTTAATTTACCAGGAGTTACAGTGTGGTGTGGCTTTTCATCAAGAGGATTAATTGGACCATTCTTTTTTTGACGCGACTGTGGCTGGTCCCATTTAGTTGAACTTGCTGTCAAAGTCTGTCATGCCAAGTATTAGAGAAGACTTTGAAGATGAGGAGTTTTATTTTCAGCAAGATGGGACACTCCCATACTACCATCGCGATGTTAGACCTTTCTTCGATGAGATCTTGCCAAACAGGTGGATTGGACGAAGGGGTTTCGTTGAATACCCTTCGCGTTCACCAGACCTCACACCACTAGACTTCTTTTTTA
This sequence comes from Octopus bimaculoides, assembly GCF_046866305.1. Classification (NCBI taxonomy): domain Eukaryota; kingdom Metazoa; phylum Mollusca; class Cephalopoda; order Octopoda; family Octopodidae; genus Octopus; species Octopus bimaculoides. The sequence goes on from NC_142933.1 coordinate 108,321,794, forward strand.
TGGGGATACCTAAAAGACAAAGTCCACGCTATGAAACCTGCATCAATCGCTGATTTGAGAGCAGCCATTGAAAGAGAATGCACACAAATACCAAACGAAATTGTTTCGTGATATTTGCGATTCCATTGCTTTGCGTTGTCAGCAGTGCCTGGATCAGAACGGACGTCAGTTTGAAAACAGTTGCTGACAAAATAATAAAATAATGTCTGTAGATTCTATTAAATTTTGAAAATGAAATGTATTTTAATAAACACCTACTTTACAATTATTTAAAGTGTGTATACATTTTAAGGGGATACCCTGTATATATATATATATATATATATATATATATATATATATATATACAATTAAACCTTGGGAGAGGCATTATGCCGGTAATAAACACACGCACTGGTTCAGTCCTTTATTAATTTAATTTATATAGTTTTTTGTTAAATTATTTCATTGCACTCTTGCAATCTCTTCAGTAACTTGTCTCTCCACTTCCATTTATTTTGAATATATGATCTGGCGTTGTTTTGGCGTTGTTTCGAAACTGTTTGGTATGAGCATGTGAGTGTGTGCAAGTTCGTATGTGTGCACGCTCATATGTGTGCACGCACTTATGTGTTCGTGCTTATATATAAGTATGTGCGTCCATATGTGTGTTTGTAACAATTTCGTTTATATCAGATCAGATAGAGACTTTTTAATTAATTTATTTACGTTCATATTCCGCATCATATGTGTGAACAACACATGCAACCATGGGCAATTGTAAGGCCCTCATCTACGTGTATTTGGTGTTTAAAATTGGTTGCGTTTCAGTTATGAGGACCGACTCCTGTATTTGTCGCAACGATGCGTCACCGGGGTGTCTAGACAGGATGTCTATGTTAATTCTGTTCAGTACACCACCATGTTGTTCTTTGGCATGCTGGTAGAGCACCGAGGTTTGTTTTTGATTATTATAGTCCCTCCAATGTTCGTTTACACGCTCAGCCAAACTTCTTGCCGTCTCACCTATGTATGTGGTGTTTCTGTTTTTACCATCAAACATTCAGACTGAAGAGAACGAGAAGATCGTGATGGAAAACATCCAGAATATAGCTAATACAATACACCAGAGCATCAAGGTAACAATAGATTACCCAACAAGACACCTAAACATGAGACTCCCAGTACTTGACACAGAACTTTGGCTAGAAACAATTAATGACAAAGTTCAAATCCTCCACTCACATTATATGAAACCTATATCTTCAAAGTATGTTATCCATAAGAATTCGGCTCTATCACACAGTGTGAAAATCAATATATTAGTAGCCGATTTGGTTAGAATAATGAAAAACATATCCCCCCTGTGCGATCCATGGGAGGAGCAAAAACATATTCAAGACTTCATGCATCGCATGCAAATTTTGGGATACAGCCAGAAAGATAGAATCCGGGTATACAGAGGAGATAACAAGAAATTTGAGGAGATTGTTGTCAAAGATACAAATGGAACACAACCTAGATACCGTAACAAACAGTGGAATAGACTACAAAGGATTAGTGACAAAACAAACAAAAAGACCACGTGGTACAATACCGACAAGTTCCAGGGAGTAATGTTTGTGGACGCCACGCCACACGGAGAACTGGCCCGCAGATTTCGAAAAATCCTCAAAAGTACCAAGTTGAGGATAAATGTTATAGAAAAACCAGGGAGATCAATTAGATCAATAATATGTAAAACATATCCCTTCAGAAGAACAAGGTGTGTTGAGGAGAGTTGCATTGTGTGCAAAAATAGTCCTGGTGCCAACTGCAAAGCCAGAAATGTAGTCTACAAAATAAGCTGTATGGATGGTGAGTGTAAAAACAGAAACACCACATACATAGGTGAGACGGCAAGAAGTTTGGCTGAGCGTGTAAACGAACATTGGAGGGACTATAATAATCAAAAACAAACCTCGGTGCTCTACCAGCATGCCAAAGAACAACATGGTGGTGTACTGAACAGAATTAACATAGAAATCCTGTCTAGACACCCCGGTGACGCATCGTTGCGACAAATACAGGAGTCGGTCCTCATAACTGAAACGCAACCAATTTTAAACACCAAATACACGTAGATGAGGGCCTTACAATTGCCCATGGTTGCATGTGTTGTTCACACATATGATGCGGAATATGAACGTAAATAAATTAATTAAAAAGTCTCTATCTGATCTGATATAAACGAAATTGTTACAAACACACATATGGACGCACATACTTACATATAAGCACGAACACATAAGTGCGTGCACACATATGAGCGTGCACACATACGAACTTGCACACACTCACATGCTCATACCAAACAGTTTCGAAACAACGCCAAAACAACGCCAGATCATATATTCAAAATAAATGGAAGTGGAGAGACAAGTTACTGAAGAGATTGCAAGAGTGCAATGAAATAATTTAACAAAAAACTATATAAATTAAATTAATAAAGGACTGAACCAGTGCGTGTGTTTATTACCGGCATAATGCCTCTCCCAAGGTTTAATTGTATTTCTTTCAACACACGTATCCACATCAAGAATCTTGCACACGAAATACACATACGAAATATATATATATATATATATATATATATATATATATATATATATACATATACATACATATATATATATATACATATATATATATATACATATATATATATATACATGTGTGTGTGTGTGTGTGTGTGCGTGCATATGTATACTCTCTTACTTGATTCAGTCATTTGGCTACGGCCAGGCTAGGAGCATCGCCTTGAAGGAATTTAGTCGAACAAATCGATCCTAGTACTTATTCTATTGGTTTCTTTTGACGAACCGCGAAGTTACAGGGACGTAAACACACCAACATTGGTTGTCAAGCGGTGAAGGGAACAAACACAAGCGCAAAGATACATATATATATAATCGCTCTCCCTCCCTCCCCCAGTGATAAACTGGTACTTCCTTTATTGACCCCGAAGGGGTAAATGGCAACGTCGACTTCGGCGGAATTTGAACTGAGAACGTAAAGACATATGAAGACGCGCTCAGTGTTTTCCCCGACATGCTAACGTTTCTGCCACCTCACCGCAATTTCACCGCACAAGGCCAGCAATTTCGAGGGAGGAGTAAGTGGATTACATCGACCCTAGTGTTCAACTGGTACTTATTTTATCGACTCCGAAAGGATGAAGGGCAAAATTTGAACTAAGAACGTAAAGATAACGAAATGACGCTAAGCATTTCGCCCGACCTGCAACCGATTCTGCCAGCACGCCACTGCCTCAGAAGCTATTATTACATACTTTAATGCAGAAAAATCTTCTTTTGCCCTGAGTATGCGCTATTGGAGTTGGGGTGCGTCTAATATGGCCGTGTGTCCTTTATGCCATCAAATACAGTAGTTCGAGTTCAAATCCGCTACAGGTATTTTTATTGTTTCTGAATAAAGTAATTTCCATCAACATGCCTCAATTGGTCCGGTATCAGTCAAATACTGGATTGATAGGGGATTATCTGGGATTGTTTTACCTGTAATAAATAGACTATCGTTTTGTGTGAGATTAGTTTCTCCTCACTCGCTTCGACTCCTGAAATCAAAACACTGACAATGTGTTCTTTCGACGTTTTAAAACACATTTCCATTTGCACGTAGCCATGAAAGCCGTCATAGTCAAGTTATGAACGCTTCGATTTCGAAAGAGAAAAATGTTAAAAAGGAGAACAACGAAAAAAAAAAAAAGAAAGAAAGAAATAGAAGCAATACTTGAGAGCTCAGATATTGTTTGTAATAGATTTCAGTGTTTCTTCTCTTCGATTTGATGTGTTCCTTTCCCTCACTCTCCATTGTTCAGGTCCTGCCAACCGCTGCTATTTATACAATACAAAAAATAATAATGAAAGAAATAAGAAAAGAACAGAAATGTTAGTACAACTCATGCCTACTCTCATAGCCTACATTTTCAGTCAGGGGCTAGGTTTGTTTTGCATAAACATTCCTGAAGCCAATCTACTGTAACTTGACACAAAAGCTAATCTGAGAGCTACAGACCTCAAGTAGCCGTTCACTTTGGTAGACAGCCAACCAGCGTAGTCGTGTTTATCAGCTAAAAGGTCTTCCAATTTGTTTTTTGTTTGTCTTTAATATAAACCTTTGATTGTCCCTGTTGACCCTCATTCACATCTAATACAACAATAACAACAATATAATAAACAGCAAGAAAAACTAGAGAAAAAAAAACACACAACCGACCTACTCAATGATTTTATTTGCAATAAGTTCATTGAAACTCCTCTCTTAAATGTTCCCTCCTTCGCGCCTCTCCCTTACCTCCTTATAAAAACAATTAACAGTCTGTGTTTGTGGGAATTTTTCACTAACATACTTAAATGTATAGATTTTCTTGAGTTGTTTCTTTTGCCGTGTCCTTCAACCAAACTGCTTCTTTCTTCTTTCTTTCTTTCTTTCTTTCTTTCTTTCTTTCTTTCTTTCTCTCTCTCTCTCTCTCTCTCTCTCTCTCTCCCTCTCTTTCTTCGTTAATGATACTCTGACAACTATGGCCAATGACTCCACTTTCAAAGCGAACACTTCACATTACATGTCCGTTCTGTAAATTCTTATCTCAACAAAATGTTCCTCGCCCCACCCCCTCACACAATTATACATTCACAAATTCCTGAAGGCGCGAGGGAGTCGCAAGTGCAACGGAGATGTATTTATATATTTCCACCTTTCCCGTAGCCGTTCTGCGTTCGACTCCTTGCGTGGTATCTTTTATTTGTTACAGTCATTGGGCCGCGGTCATGCTGGGGCACCGTCTTCATTATTGTTCAATCGAATGGATCGACCCCTGTACTTATATTTTTTTTTTTTAATGTCTGGTACTTATTCTGTCGTTTTCTTTTGCCGAACCGCTATGTTACGAGGACGTAAACACACCAACACCGATTGTCAAGAGGTGGCGGGAGGGAAGTAAACACAGACATAAACACACACACACACACACACACACACACACAGCCATGCCTGCACCTGTAAGATACAGGAAGAAAATTTTACTATCATTATTGGCAGAATCGTTAGAGTATCGGTATTTCTTTTGCCTCTTTGCGTTCTGAGTTCAAACCCGGCCAAGATCAACTTTTCCTTTCATCACTCCGGGGCCGATAAAATAAAGTAAAATCAAGCAATGATAGCAGTAGATTTCGGAAGCAGCTGTTCTAACAGCATCGTCCGACGAATCTTCAACAATGGCATCGGAGATCATCTCATCGTTGGTCTTTCAGCTGGCAAAACTGAAGACTTAGAGTAGTATATCACTCCATTTTCCTGCAGTGATGGGCAGCAAATGGCGGCTGATTAGCAGTAGCAGACCATCACAAAGGATATGAAAGGGAAGAAGAAACCGAGGAAGAAGGAGGAACCAGGCCAGAAAACATATTGGATTTACATGACAAGCAAAAACATCATCAGCTAGTGTTATTGCTCTACTGAGACGATTAATTGTGTTTCGCATCCCTCTTTCAATATTATGGATTTTTACCAAGTGAAATTTCGTTTGAAATTAATTATTAATACCGGCCTTCTACATAGAGATGGGAATGGATCTATTTTAAAACGGGGGCCACAGTATTTTCTTAACGAAACACTTTGAAACTTGGAACACTGGTAGAATGTGTCATATAAAACATCTTTTTCTCTTAGTCTTCTTAAAAAAAAAAAGAAATCCCTAAGTTATTCCATGTTAAAGTTGTCGTATTTCTGTAATTTCAACCAATCACTGACGTCCATTCAGCCGATATACATTAAGTGCCGACTACATAAACAAACGATTCTGAAACAATTCTATCGGTGATAAAATTATTATTTCCTTGTCAAAAAATGGCTGAAGCATATTGGCAGTAGCTAATAAACCTTTCTATTATAGGTTAACCCTAACCCTAGGGTTGGGGTTAGGGTTATGGTTAGGGTTAAGGTAAAACAGCAAATTTAAAAAGAAAAAAGCAAATAAAACGAAGAAAAAAAAAAAGAAAATGAAAAAAGCAAATAAAACGAAGCTATGGAGATTAAATACGCTTTACACCGCTTAATCAGCCAAAGGAGTAAATATAAACAACTGAATACTTGTCAGTGATTGGTTGAAATTATCGAAATAAGACAATTTTTTACATGAAATAAATTCGAATACAAAAATATTTTTCTGTTCTATAATACAAAATAGATAAGTATACGAAGTTTGAAAGTCTTTCGGTACCAAAAACACTACGTAAAACATTAATGAAAACTGTGGCCCCCGTTTTAAAATAGATCCGGGAATTTAATTGCCGTTTAACATTTTCATTTGGAAAAAGGAACTATTTCTTTTCTCACTCGTAAACTAACAATATGGCTACTCCATGCAGAAACACCCAAAAAACTTCGAATGGAAACAAACACATTTTACGAGCATTAAACAAATTTAGTTTTCCAGTGGAATGCATAGACTTTATATGCAGAACAAATAATGATTTTATGAGAGTAAATAACATTTTAGATGATTTAATGACTCAATGAACGATAACAAGAGCGTCTGTAAAACGCTCTTCCGTTTCGTCAAGCGTGCGAATGAGTTAGAAATTCGAATTAAGTGTTGGGTACGCAGTTGTAATCTTCTTTTGTTTACTGATTGCAATAGACGTGCATTAGTTACGGATTGCCTCTGCAGAGAAAAAAATATCTACCTAGCAGTGCTGCGTGACAAAGGAAAGAGCATCTATACCCCAGTTCTTTATCGAACAACGAAAACTAAAAAGAAAGGAACAAATCCCTGCATTCCGAAGCCATGGGGAGCTTTCTCGTATACACGAATGAGCAATTACAGGCAGCTCCGGTGGGGGCGGAATATCTCCTCCACCAACGGAGATAACAGCTATAGAACCATATATGTAGTTTTCAAAGCTGAGGACGGGTCGAAAAATCAGGCCGAGTTTATTACACAGCTGTCCACAAGCTTGTACCACAAATACTTGGGATCTTATAACAACACATTTGACAAGGATATTGGTATTAAAGTTAACACTTGGTACATTGTCATTTTTGTTGAACGGTACGGGCAGATGGTGAGCTCCGAGGCAACTAAGAACAATATGTAGTCAGATAGGTTATATTCAAATCCTTATGACCCTCTAAAACCATAAAACCATTCCGCATGTATGTCCCGACGTGTCTGTGGGTACAAAAGCTGAGTGACTGGTGGTAAAAGGGCAGAAAGCTCAGCTCCCACACGTTGGAAGTAAGGATCAGTTCCTGTATTCCTTTCTGGAGAAATTCGTAAGACAGAGAAGAGATTAGCAGACACTGCAACAACAACAACAACACTTGCAACAGCAAGCCACAAAAACTGTTGTATTCGGAATACCACAAGAAGAAACGACTTGCCAACAGTTTCAAGAACCAAAGAAAAAAATTATCTTGTCTCTGCCATAACCAATGGCGTCACCTACTTCATCTTTCAACGATGAGAAGAAGATTTAAAGTGTACAAAGATGGAAACATGTCGATTACAGTCCAAATTAAAAGAGGTTTTTAGCAAAACCCTAAAAGGTACCACGGGGTCTAATATTAGGCATGCAAAAGAAACAAAGCAAGTTCAATCCAACTCCGGAAAAGCAGATATCAAAGAGCTGACTGAAGCCCCTCCTGCGGTAGTGAGAATATTTACGCGCTTGGTGGGCTTTCTGAAAGACCCTCGAAGGGGAGAATAGAATTGAGAAGTTACTGCTTCGAGAAGACGTGAGGACGGTTCATAAAGAACATTTGTAAGATAGATGCTGGTGGAAACCATAGTAAAAGTTTATTGGTAACGTACTCGATCTCTCTGGCAGGCATCAGTCGTTTCCTATAAACTCTGCTGTCCCAACAGCTTATGGGCACATTTGAAACAAGTACTCAATGCCCGGACAAAGTGCAAAAGCAGTCAATAATCAGACTTATGACGAACTCTGATCTGGCCCAAAAAGTCTGGATTTATTCTTAAATTTCATTTTTATTAATTATATCTTTGATTATATAACGAGTTAATTTATGTGATTATTTTCTGTAATTTTTAATAATTCTAACGTGTCTTAGCAAAATGTGTAAATTCTTTATTTCTCATCTGGAATTTATATAACAGATTTTGAACAAACCCGCACATTCTGTAAGCTCATTCTTTTTTTTTTTTTTTGACACGTATACACACAAATACACATACACACACATGTGTATGTATGTATGTAAGTGTGTGCATGTATGTATGTATGTATGTGTGCGTTTGTATGTATGTATGTATGTATCTATGCGTATGTGTGTATGCATGTATGTGTGCGTGTGTGTGTATGCATGCATGTACGAATGCGTGTGTGTGTATGTATGTATGTATGTATGAATGTATGTATGTGTGCGTGTGTATGTATGCATGTATGTGTGCGTGTGTATGTATGTATGTCTGTATGTATACGTGTGTGTATGTATGTATGTATGTATGTATGCATGCGTGTGTGTGTGTATGTGTGTATGTATGTATGTATGTATGTATGTATGTATGTATGTATGTATGTGTGCATGTATGTGTGTGTATGTATGTGTGCGTATGTATGTATGTTTAAATGTATTTATATTTATTTCTTTATTGCCCAGAGGGGACTAAACATAGAGGGGACAAACAAGGACAGACAAAGGGATTAAGTCGATTACATCGATCGCAGTTCATAACTGGTACTTATTTAATCGACCCCGAAAGGATGAAAGGATGAAAGGCAAAGTCGACCTCGGCGGAAATTGAACTCAGAACATAAAGACAGACGGAATACCGCTAAGCATTTCGCCCGGCGTTGCTAACGATCCTGCCAGCTCTCAGCCCTGGTATCAGCACAATACCTGGGGAAAGCTGAGAAGCAGCTGTAGTTGGCCCAGATTTGTTAATGAAAGGATCTTTTCTGGGGTTTTTTTTTTATATAATAGGCGCAGAAGTGGCTGTGCGGTAAGTAGCTTGCTTACCAACCACATGGTTCCGGGTTCAGTCCCACTGCGTGGCATCTTGGGCAAGTGTCTTCTACTATAGCCTTGGGCCGACCAGAGCCTTGTGAGTAGATTTGGTAGACGGAAACTGAAAGAAGCCAGTCGTATATATGTATATTTATACGTATGTGTGTGTATATGTTTGTGTGTCTGTGTTTGTCCCCCCAACATCGCTCGACAACCGATGGTGGTGTGTTTACGTCCCCGTAACTTAGCGATTCGGCAAAAGAGACCGATAGAATAAGTACTAGGCATCCAAAGAATAAGTCCTGGAGTCGATTTGCTCGACTAAAGGCGGTGCTCCAGCATGGCCACAGTCAAATTACTGAAGCAAGTAAAAGAGTAAAGAGTAATAGATTACTCTTAGAAATTTAACTTCCAAGCGCAGGCGTGACTATGTTGTTAGAAGTTTGCTTCCCAACCACATGATTCCGGGTTCAACCCGACTTTGTGCTATCTTGAGCAAGTGACTTCATCTGCAGCCTCGGGCCGACCAAAGCCTTTGAGTGGTCTTAGTAAACGGAAACTGAAAGAAGCCCAATCTATGTGTGCGTGTGTGTTTGTGCCTTTGTGCGTGTGTATTTATGTCTATATTCGTCTCCCACCACCGCTTGACAACCGATGCTTGTGTGTTTACGTCCCCGTTTCCTAGCAGTTCGGCAAAGGAGACCGAAAGAATAACAACCAGGCTTTAAAAACAAAAATTGTACTTGGGTCGATTCGTTCGACTAAAATGCTTCATATATGCTCCAGAAAGGCCACAGTCGAATGACAAGAAAGCAAAAGATAAGAGATAGATAGAGAATGGACGGATGGACGGATGGATGGATGGACGGACGGACGGACGGATAGATAGATAGATAGATAGATAGATAGATAGATTAATTGATAGGTTATGTTTTCGCTTAAGCATAGCGGTATTGATGTCCTGTAGTCAGAACTCATTATGCATAATGCTTCAGAGTAAAGCATCAGGTGAGTACGGAGCGTAGAATCAATTTTAAAAAATGACAAAAGAACAAGAGTTACGTAATCACATTCAATAGCTCACAGCTGTTTCTGCGTCTACCAGTCCATAGGGTGGGGATGCTCTGAACTGACTGGTGTTTTTAACACCTTTTGCTCGAGAATTTTCCTCCATAGCAAAATACAGTGAAAATGCCTCTTTGGCGAACAGAGCGAGTGAACAAGCGATACCATGTTGTTTTTTGCGATATTGTTGGTGAATAGAGCGAGTGGGGAAGCGATACCATGTCATCGTGAAAAATCCAAATTCCACGGACACAGACGCTTTCACTGAATGTCTCTCCCCAAACGCTTCGAAATGTCATTGACTATTCCCCCGATGATCCTTATGCACAAGCTGATGAATTCTCCCCACATTTCCGGTGTGGTGACGCTTGTGGCAGGTCTTCCAGATCGCTCATCGCCTTCCAGGGACGTCCTTCCGCTTTTGAAATGTCTGTGTCACTCGAAACATTGCGTACGACCCCCATTGCCTGGTCGCCCTAAGCTTGCCAAAGCATGCTCAATGTCTCTGTAACAGATTTCCCTAGTTTAAAGCAAAATTTCACGTCGGCATTTCCTTCCCATAACAAAATTGCAGACTACATCATCCACGTGATCACAAAAACGCAAATTTTACAACTTACGAAGTAAACACAGTGATGTCCCTCGTCACACTGCCTCATGAAGGTCACCGGTAGCTCTCACTGCACACGCAACCATGTGCTGCCTTCTGTTGGCATGTTACAAAACTAGTCCCGGAACTTGTTGACACCACCTCATGTATAAATATATATATACACACACACACACACACACACACACACATCTATACATATTACATTTACGCACGCTCACACATACACTCTCTCACACACACACAATTGATTGTATTATGAATTAACAGAGCAGAAAGTGAATGTTTTGTGACAGTTTAGGAGCTTACTTGCCCATATATGCATTACCAGTTTTTCAACAACACACCTCTTTTGTTCGCCAACAAATGTTGCATTTTGAGAACAAAACTATTCCTTTCTCATACCACAACTCTCTCTCTCTGTCTCTCTCTCTCTCTGTCTCTGTCTCTCTCTCTCTCTCTCCCTTTTTATTGCAACTATTATTTGCGTTTCTTTATTTGTAATAATATAAACGTCTTCGTAATTGTTTGCTGGTATTGAACGAGTAGGAGGAGAGATGTGAGGTGGTGCAGAGGTTCTCGGCATACCTAGTTTACTATGATACTATTTGGTTCGATTCCTGGTTGTGGTGTTTTGTTAAATTGATCTGATTATTATACTGTTGCTTTTAACCCTTTTGATAGCAGAATTGTGGATAACTATCGAAAAACTAGTCTTTTCTGGAATGTAGCTTTTATTGTTATTTACGAATATGAGATCGCCAGGACAGGTCGTCACTCGACGTTTGAACCACTAACACACAAGAACCGCAGGCTCTCACAGATGCACTGTTTTGTTCGCTACTTTTTCTAGAGCTACTACAATGACATTTACTTTTCTGAAATGGCTAACTATATATCCATCTAACCTGGCCCACTCCTCCTACACCTCTTCTCCTCTTCCTTCTATCAATCCTTACCATGTCTCACCACCCAGAACCAACAATAGATGTCATCCATATTTTTCTCCCCAGAGCTGTCAGGCCTCTTGGATCTGCTGGAATTCCATCTCCAACTACGCTTGATATATGTTTAAATAGATAGATAGATAGATAGATAGATAGATAGATAGATAGATAGATAGATAGATAGATAAATAAATAGATAAGGCAGCGAGCTGGCAGAAATGTTAGCACGCCGGGCGAAATGCTAAGCGGTATTTCGTCTGCCGTTACGTTATGTGTTCAAATTCCGCCGAGGTCGACTTTGCCTTTCATCCTTTCGGGGTCGATAAATTAAGTACCAGTTGCGCACTGGGGTCAATGTAATCGACTTAATCCCTTTGTCTGTCTTTGTTTGCACCCTCTATGCTTAGCCCCTTGTAGGCAATAAAAAAATAAGATAGATAAATAGATAGACAGACAGACAGATTGACGACAGACTGATTGACAGAGTGATAGACAGACAGACAGGCAGGCAGGCAGGCAGACAGACAGACAGACAGACAGACAGACAGACAGACAGACAGACAGACAGACAGATAGATAGATAGATAGATAGATAGATAGATAGATAGATAGATAGACATACACATTAGTGCGGAAATTAATCCGGATAGGATCAAATTTCGTGACTTTTTCATAATATGTCGTAATCTGTGACTAAACTAATGAAGCTTTTGTTGTTTTTCGTTCAGAATAGTACAGTGGCAACACCTGGCATCTACTCAGTTGTGGCTTCGCTCCAGCATTTCCTTTAGTGTTATACGAGAGCTCGTTTTGTGTTGTTGTTCCTGCGTGCGTTCATTATTAGCTTTTAAATTCATGGTAGATATCACATCCAGGAAGCGTGCAAGTATTGTAGCTCTTAGAAAAAAGGCTGGTTCTAGTACGAGACAGATGGATGAAAAAAATAATTGTGGCAAAGTCAATTGTCGGTGAAATTGTGAAGAAAGCAAGAAGACACTGGCGTACAAGCAACACTACGCCGAAGAAGATATGAAAGACGACGCAAGACAACACCTTAGGATGATAAAATTTTGATCGGAAATACTTTGAAGGATCCAAGGAAAACCAGTGAAAACCTTCAGAGAGATCTAGCTTCAGCTGGTGTAAATATTTCGCCTTCAACTGTCCGATGAAGGTTCCTTGAAGCTGGCAGACCTATCAGAAAGCCGGTACATAAACATGTTGTTATAAAGTGAAAACGTCTGCGCTTGACACGCGATCATGCTGAAAGAAAGGCAGAAGATTGGAGAAAGGTAATATATTCGGATGAATCGCATTTTGAATTGCATAGGTACAGATAAGTGCATAGGTGCAGATAAGTACATAGGTACAGACAAATCAAAGGTGAGCGGTCGTGAGACAAATCAAAGGTAAGCCTCATCGACCAGGGCACATTCAACAAGCGACAAAATACGTACCTAAGGTTTTGTTTTTGGGGTTGTTCTACTGCTGAAGGTCTAGGGTGGCTTATTAATGTCGAGGGAATGACGAATAGCGATAAATACAAGTCGATCCTATAGGCTCGCTTGCTTCCCATGATGCAAAGGGATTTTCCCAATGGAGACGGTTTTTTTTTTTCGGTACGATCTCGCTCCGTGTCATACTTCCAGAAAAATGCGCACATTCTTCAGAGAAAATGAAATGAGTGTCCTCGATTAGCCTGGAAATTCTCCTGACATCAACCTCATTGAAAACCTAGGGCTATAATCAAACGCAGTATCGAAAAAGACGACTGGTTAACGATGCAGAAGTCAATCTGTGTTGTTATTAAGGCTAGGTCCCATGACGAAGAACTGGATAAAACGTGTTCAACATTGATGGATTCTATGCCAAACCGTGTGAAAATGTTTAAACATGCAGAGGGTAGCCATATTTCATATTAAATGTATCATCGCGCATATAATTACCACGTGTTTTCTAAATAAATATCATTTTAATAAATACTTGCATTATTCCATCACTATTCGAGTTAACTTGCACAGTACGATATCGTAGACTCTCTTGTCGTTAGACGACATATGAAAGTTCTTCAACTACTTGTTGAACAACCACACAGATTTGTTTATCGTGATCAAATACCTGTGCTGACATAAACTCACTCCATCCATCAAATCGGCATTGCCTGTACACGACGTGTCACATGTCAGATGACGAAACGATTGCGGAACAACGTGAGATGGAGTGTTTTGCTCGAGAGCACAGCTGAACGCCTGGTCTGGAAATAGAACCCACGATCTAGCAATCGTGTGTGCAACACCCTAACGACCAAGCAGAAACTCCTTCACTCACACACACACACACACATGCACGCACGCGCGCACATACATACATACATACATACATACATACATACATACATACGTGCGTACGTACGTGAATCCAACCGATGCCAGCATGGAAAACAGGCCATTAAATGAGGAGGAGGGGGAGGAGAAGAAGAAGAAGAAGAAGAAGAAGAAGAAGAAGAAGAAGAAGAAGAAGAAGAAGAAGAAGAATGAGGAGGAGGAGGAGGAGAAGAAGAAGAAGAAGAAGAAGAGGGGGCGTGGGAGGGGAGAGAGGAGGAGGAGGAGGAGGAGGAGAGAGAAGAAGAAGAAGAAGAAGAAGAAGAAGAAGAAGAAGAAGAAGAGAAGAAGAAGAAGAAGAAGAAGAAGAAGAAGAAGAAGAAGAGGGGGAACGGGAGGGGAGAGGGAGGAGGAGGAGGAGGAGAAGAAGAAGAAGAAGAAGAAGAAGAAGAAGAAGAAGAAAAAGAAGAAGAAGAAGAAGAAGAAGAAGAAGAAGAAGAAGAAGAGGGGGAACGGGAGGGGAGAGGGAGGAGGAGGAGGAGGAGGAGAAGAAGAAGAAGAAGAAGAAGAAGAAGAAGAAGAAGAAGAAGAAGAAGAAGAAGAAGAAGAAGAAGAAGAAGGAAGAGAAGGAGGAACAGGAGAAAGTAGAACAACAACCACAACATTTTGCTGTTTGTCTCTTCATTAGGTAAAAGGCAGGTCTCTAATAAATTATTATCTGGGTGCTGATTGGAAGATAAACCTTTTTTATGTAAATAATGTTAGGGACAAGAAGACAACAATAAAATGAGAAAATAAAAAATAAATTAAATTGAAAGTAGGGATCACAGAAGATGAAAGATATCACAATCCCTTTTGCTATTTTTTTATTTCTTCTCCCAAAATGACTTGTAAATCTATTGTCGAAAATGATAAGGCATATTTCGACTTTCACCCAACGGAGAGGTCAGCAAAGGAAGCAGGCGAAAGGTGGATGTAACTTGACTGTTTATACGATTTCCCCGGTAAAAAAGTCTGGAAAGTAATTTAAGTTTGTAGATCAAAACATTCAGTCAAGATTAGCCGACTTCCTGTTCAGAATTCATTAACCTCACGTTTTCTTTGTTACAGAAAAAGTCACGGCTGGAAAATGAAAGAGGTAAAGGAGGGAGGCTTCTGACAGCCTGGTTGTTCACGTTGAAATCAGACGAAAGGAAAAGCGTTGCCATTTTGATATTTTTCGAATGGAGGCATGAGTGCGAGAGCGAAATTTGCTTAGTTGGCGGTGGAGGGCAAACTTGTGAACAAGGTTCATTTTTTTTTCATAATAATAATAATTACTATTATTATTATCATGTTTGTGCAGAAGGCTGTGAGCTGGCAAAATCGTCAGCACGCCGTACAAAATGCTTAGCGGCATTTCGTCCGTTTTTACGTTCTGAATTCAAATTCTGCCGAGGATGACTATACCTGTCATCCTTTCAGGTTCGATAAAATAAGTATCATTTCAAAGACTTTGCCAACATTTGTGGCTTCTTCTATACAGGCAATAAAACCTGTCACTGCACCTACAACTTGTTATGCAGCATCCTGACCTGTGAAGGGAAGAGAGAGGCTTTACAACAATTCCATCAGAGTTTTGAATTATTTCCTTTTCGGGGCTGTTTATTGACAGCTGTAATTGAAACTACATCGACTATAAAATTTCACTTACGCCGCTAAAACCTTTGAAAGAAGTTATAATCGTCACAAAGATCCTATTTTCTTTCTTGTAAAGTGTAAGGCAGTTGTACCTGGTTAGAAACGCAATGACGAGTGCTGCAAGATGAGATCGCTGTCCTCTTTCGTTCTCAAAAAAATTTGAGGCCTTGTGCCTATAGTAGAAAGGATTATTATTATTATATGTTTGACTTTTGCTTTGTATTTGTACAAGTTGACTCCAAGTCTCACCCAGAGACCTCAAGAGACAACAAGTTAAAAGTTCAAGTTGGTGTTATGCCTAGGGTGTCATATATTTGGTTTTGCGCAAAGTATTGTTCTAGAGAATGTTTAAGAAAGCAAGAAAATTTTGAGTTTGTTTTAAAATTTGAGATTACACAGTATTTTACGTAGGATATGGGCAGTTCCCATGAGCACTATCTTTTGAATTTCTGCCATTTTAGGGTTTCCTGGTATCTGAGCTATGTAGCAATCAGCCCCTTTTGCTATCATTCCTAGGGCACCTATGACAACAGGTATCGTTTTAGTCATGAGGTTCCACATTTTGCTAATTTCTATATCAAGATCTTTATACTTGCTCAGTTTTTGGTAGGTCTTGACAGATACATTTATGTCGATTGGGACAGTCATATCAATGAGGAGGCATGATTTTTGCCTGAAGTCCTTCAATATAATGTCTGGCCTATTCGCATCTATCTTTCTGTCAGTTTGAACGGTGAAGTTCCAGAGGAGTGAGATGTGATCATTTTCAAGCACTGGAGGTGGTTTGTGTTCCCACCAGTTTTTATCATGGGGCAGGTTACCCAGTGAGTATACTGTGCTGCCCTATCATGCCTGTTGAGATACTCTGTAGGAGCAAGAAGACTGCACATGGAGACAACATGATCAATGGTTTCATTTTGTTGTTTACATACACGACATGTTGGGCTACTGCCGTTCTTTAATATGTTGGCCTGGTAGCTCTTTGTAGGTAGGCATTGATTTTGAGCTATTATAATAAACCCTTCTGTTTCTGATTTTAAGCCAGAACACACTAACCATTGATGGGTATGAGCTTTGTCAGCATCGACATTATTAGCTCTCTTTAGGTATTTACCACCGAGAGGTTTTTCTTGCCATTTATCAGTAAGAATATCTAAGGCAGCAGTTTTAGCACGGGTTTTCATACACTTAGCTTTTACTGCGTTTGTTTCTAGTACGTCTAATTCTGGAATTTGTGGTATTTGAAATTCACTTAGATATTCCTTTGCCTGTTTTGTTACTGAGTATGATGTTTTCTTGTTTTCATGCTTTAAGACAAGTTTTAACATCCAGTCAACAGAGTTTTTCAGATATAGTTTAGGCCAATTGTGGCAATCTTCATTATTAATTCCAGTTGTAAAAGTCCATGGCCTCACTCTTTTCTTGGCAGATAAAGTCGTTCTATATCTGCCCCAGGGTGGTGCATTCTATGCATTTTCAACAATTTTTGTATTTTTCTGTCAACATTACATATTTCAGTAATTGACCAGTTAACGATATTGAAACTGTATGTCACGACTGGTATGGCTGAAGTATTGATCGCTTCGATCCTGTTTCTTGCATTCAGCTCTGTCTTCAGTATTGCCCTTACCCTGCGATGGCATTCTATTCTGATCCTTTCCCTCATCATTGAATGTTTGATTCCATCACCTTCAAATACCCTTAGATATTTGTAGCTCTCCGCTGGTTCTAACTCCTTTATGACATTCTGCTGATCAAGATTAAACTTGCATGTTTCTGTCCGTTTTCCTTTGATAAAGGTAGCTTTTGCTCATTTATCGAGGCCAAACTGTATCCTGATGTCCTTCCCGCCGTGTTGTTCTGAGTTAAGGCTCCTTCTCGTCGCTCCGTACCGTGCCGAGTCAATGCTCCTTCTTGTGCGTTCCGTTAAAAAGCATGATTAAGTAACGCATTGTAAGCCACGCCATAATTTCCGTAAAAATTTATCTGTGCGCAGAGTATACCTCGTCCCTCCGACGCCATTTTTTTTTTTTTTTTTCATTATCATTATTAATATCGTTTTACTTCTCCGAACATTCGATCTTGTTTGTTCTGGTTGATTCTGTGAGAGCGGACAGCAGCCTGTTGTTAGAGGTTTCACAGGTTCTCTTTCTGCATGTTATAAGTTTGATATTTGATTGTTTATTACCGTGGGAGACATTCAACATCCAAGCACCAATCTCAAAATCCTAGCTGTCCCCAGCAGAGCAGATTTGGGGGCTTGCTCTGCTCTCTGCCAAATGGAAAAAATATTAAATGTGTAACTAAGAAAAAAGTTCAAAACAGGGAGGCAGGGTGATATAAAAATGATTGCTATTAAAAGAAATAAAATGAAACTCTCTAAGAGAAAAATGAAAATCTTAAAATGGGAGATGTTGTGGGGATAATAGTAATAATAGTACACCACTCCCACGTGACAAGTGGTATGTGATAGTCGTTATAAATAAGGTGATGTCGGTCAGTATAGACAGAGAGAGTATGAAGAAGACG
>NC_142933.1:108344954-108349954 GCF_046866305.1 Octopus bimaculoides
TGTGTGTATAACTAGGTGTATATAGTGTCTTCCCTGAAAACAACTAAAGTGAATCAAAACCCGACGGCGGTAGAAAAAAATACCACGACCACTAACCGTGACAAAGGAAGATATATTTCCAAATACTTTAATGTTTCGTAAAACCGATGATTAGCTTAATTAATTCAAGGGTTTTCAAAGGATAAGAAAATTAACTTGACCCCAAACTCCCAGCTTTAGTCAGAATGCCGGTTATATCTTTAGAAAATCTGACGCCAACCTCCGGAAGTCATGTGATCTGGAACACTAAGAGTTGTTGTCTACTCGCCAACGTTATTACAATGATAGGCTTGAAACAAGATACGAGACTTTTCTTCAAATACGCCATATTGTTTTTATATTTTTGTTCTTTATCATTTACATGCTTTAACTATTGGCCTGCGGCCATGCTGGAGCACTGCCTGAAGGTTGGTTGCTAGTCGAACAAATCGATCCCAGTATTTATGCCTTTTATCTGGTACGTATTCTATCGGATTCTTTCGCCGAACCGCTGAGTTAAGAGGACGAAAACAAAGCAATACTGTAGGGGAGATTGACAAACACGCACACACACACACACATACATACATACATATACATACACACATGCACATGGAGATATATGCATGCATATCTGTATACGTGTATATGTGTACACACACATACATACACACATACATATATATATATATATATATATATATATATATATATATATATATATATATATATATATATATATATTATAATTTTCCAGAGGATTTGAAGTCTCTGTCTCTTTTGAATATGAAAATTTAAAAGTTAAAAACCTTATTATATATATATAGGAGAATATACAAATAATAACAACAGACGAGGACAGGTGGTGTAAATGACAAAAGTATATATTAGTATGACGCTCGGGAATACGGAAAGTCTTTGACGTTTCGAGCTACGCTCTTCAACAGAAAGAATACGGAGACAAGGAGAAAAACACGGAGAGAAAAAAATTGAATAGTGTTCAGTCAACGGTCAATCATAATAATGGCCGATCATAACAATGACTGACCGGAAGTTAGAAATTCTTATTTCAGGAGAGCTAAGAAAGGGGGAGATAACAAACGGTGATCGGGAACGAGGGGCTGTGTGTGGGAGGTAGAATGCTGGTGATCTTGACGTATGTAGTGTGAAAATGGGGAAGGGAGAAAGGGAGAAAGTAGTTGGTCAGTTGTAGTGTGTGCGTGGTGTGATGCGAGGGTATTGGTGTGGTGTGCGTGGTGTGATGCGAGGGTGTTGGTGTGGTGTGATGTGAGGGTGTTGGGAGGTGGGGAAGGCATGGGTGGAGTGTGGGTTAGGCTGAGGGTGGGGTAGAGGTAGGGGTCTGTGGGTAGGGTGGGGCATGTGGGTAGGGTGGGGTATGTGGGTAGGGGTGGGTGGTGGGTGTAAGGAATTGGATGGGGTGGAGTGGGAAGGTAGAGTAGGAGTGTGTTGGGGTGTGGTGGGATGAGCTTATGAGAGGGTGTTGACGAGGAGGGAGAAGGGGAAGGTGGATGTAAGAGAGGGGCAAGATGGGTATGGGAGGGGAGAGGAAGAGAGGAGAGAGGGTGGGTATAAGAGAGGGAAGGTGGATTAAGAGGGGGGAAGGTGGGTATGGGGGGAGAGAAAGCGGGGAAGTTGGGTATGGGGGGGAGAAAGAGAGTGAGAGAGAGGGAAGAGGGTATGGGGGGAGAAAGAGAGGAAGAGAAAGAGAGTGAGAGAGTAAGGGTGAGAGAGTAAGAGAGTAAGGGTGAGAGAGTAAGAGTGTAGAGAGTAGGAGAGTAAGAGTGTAGAGAGTAAGAGTGAGAGAGGGGGGAGTACGAGAGAAGAGAGTGAGAGTAGAGAAAGAGTAGGGGTGAAGAGAAGTGGGAGTGGAGAGAAGTATGAAGAGAGGTGAAGAGACGTACAAAGAAGTAGGAATCGGAGCAGGAGGTGGGGGAGGGGAGAGATGGGTGGTAGGAGGGAGGGTGGGGGAGATAGACAGGAGGAGGGGGTTAGATGAAGAGTGGAGGGGAGTTGAGCCCATGTGGCGCAAAGGAGCGAAGATAGAAGATTAATCCCTGTTCACGGCGCAAACGGGAGTCCGGATGGCCCCTGTGCATGGACAATCCAAACACAGACAGGTGTTGCCGCAAGGAGTGGCCGGCAGAACGGAAGTGGCGTGACACCGGGGTGTCATTGCCGACGTTGATATCTCGGAGGTGTTCCGCGAATCGGTCGGCCAGGCGGCGCCCCGTTTGTCCGATGTACAGGGATTGGCAGAGAGAGCAGGAGAGGCAATATATGATGTTGGTAGACGTGCAGGTGAAGGAGTCGGTGATGCGATAGGGTCGGTGATGGGTGCTGGTGAGGAGGGTGGTGTTGGAGAGGTAAGGGCAAGTGCGGCAGCGTGGGCGGGAGCAGGGGAACGAGCCAGGTTGGGAGGTTGGGTTGGGAAAGAAGCTGTGGACCAAGAGGTCCCGTAGGTTGTGGGCTCGTTTGAAGGAGGGGAGGGGTCGATTAGGGAAGATGTGGGAGGTGGAGGGGTCGGACTGGAGGCGCCGAAAAGCTCGGAGAATGGAGCGTTGGAGGGGTAGGGTGGTGGGATGGTAGGTGAGGGGAAAAGGGAGGCGGGAAACGGCAGGGCGGGTTCGGGGGGAGAGAGCAGATGCACGGTCCACAGAACGTGCTCTGGCAAGGGCGGTGTGGATGGTGGTGGGTGGATATCCACGCAGGCTAAAGTGGTGAGCCATGAGTTGAGACTGAGTCTCAAAGTCATGGCTGTCGCTACAAAGTCTGCGTAGACGGAGGAATTGGGAATAGGGGATAGAAAGTTTTGTGTGTCTAGGGTGGGAGGAGGAGAAGTTGAGATAGGAGTGTGAGTCTGTGTGTTTGTAGTGGATGGAGGTGCTAAGGGCGGAGTGGAGGATGCTGACCGGGAGAGTGAGGTGGCACCGATACAGTCGTCGATATACCGACCGTATAGTTCGGGAGTAGGACCAGTGAAACTGGAGAATATTTGGGCCTCAACATAACCAACGAAGAGGTTCGCGTAGTTGGGGCCCATTCTCGTCCCCATGGCCACTCCCGAAACTTGCTGGTAGATATCTCCCGCGAACGAGAAGCAGTTGAGAGATAGGACAAGTTCGGCCAGACGAATGAGTGTGGAGGTGTCGGGTTGGGGGTTGGGGCGTTGGTCTAGAAAAAACTTCAGGGCACGCAGCCCCTCGTCGTGGGGGATCACTGTATAGAGGCTCTGGATGTCTAGAGTGAAGAGAAGCTTAGAAGGGCCGGGAGGGAAAGAGAAAGAGTTGAATAGACGAAGCGCGTGGTTAGTGTCATGAATGTGGGAAGGGAGAGAAGCCACTAGGGGGGCGAGGACACGGTCTAGGTATTTTTAGATAAGCTCGGTGTGGCAGTTGCAGGCGGAGACGATGGGGCGGCCAGGGTTGTTCGGTTTATGGATCTTGGGGAGGAAGTAAATGGTGGGGGTGCGTGGGGTGCGAACAATAAGGTTGGAGGCGGTGGCGGGGAGACGGGAGGAGAGGATGAGGTCATGGATAGTGGAGGACACAGTCTGTTGGTAGCTGGGCGTGGGGTCGGAGGGCAGAGGGCGGTAGAATGAGGTATCTCGAAGTTGACGGAGAGCTTCGGCCTCGTAGAGGTCCGCGCGCCATACTACCACGGCTCCACCCTTATCAGCCGGTTTTATGATGATGTCCGTGCGGCGTCGGAGGGATCGAAGGGCCGAGAGTTCGGCTGGGGAGATGTTGAGTCGAGATGGACGCCTGGAAAAGTTAAACCGGCCCACAGCGCGTTGGCAGGCGCCCGCGAAAAGATCAACCGCCTGGAACTGGCCAGGAGCAGGCGTCCACTGGGATGGTCGTCGGCCCAGGTCAGTGAAGCAGTCCTCGTTGGGTGCGGGTGGTGTGTTATGGAAAAGCGCACCCAACCTAACGCGGCGCACAAAGCTGTGGACATCAGCACGGGTTTGAAATTCCTTGCAGGATGGAGTGAGTGGGATGAAGCGCAGACCCCTATTGAGGACGGAGCGCTCCGCCTCAGAGAGAGGAAGATCTGGAGGAATGGTAACGACAGGCTGAAGTGGAGAAGGGGTGGGTGGAATAGAAGTAGGAGGGGATGAAGTAGGGTTAGGAGGGGCGGTCGGGATGGTGGAGGGCTGGGAGGGAGGGGTGGAGTGTGTGTGGGAGAGGCAGGGTGGTTGGGTGTGGGTGGGGAATGCACATCAGGGAGCGAGAAGGGTGGTGGAGGGGTTGGGGTAGTGGCATCGGGTGTAGAGGAATGGAGGAGTGAGTGAAGTTTGCTGAGCTTAGTGTCGGTAAGAAATGCATGAAAGAGATGATTAAGTTGAATGATAAAGCGCAATGTATTGTGAGCATGGGAGGGTGACAGAGAGGAGAAAAATATGGAAAAGGCTGGAGGAAGAAGGCGATCGATAGTGTGGATTTTAGAGAGATTGGAGCGAATGGTGGCCCGCATAAGGCGGTAGGATGTGGTGCGGAGTATGGGTAGAATGGTGGTAGAAGAGTGGAGAGTGGGGTGGAAATGGAGGCGGAAACCCTTAGGGATGAGGCGGTGATGTAAGCAGCGACTGAGAAACGTAATATGACTAGAGAAACGAGTCTTCTTGAATATGAGTAAGGAGAGTCGTATAGTAGGTTGAAAGTATAGAGAGGGAAGTGTGCGGAGGTATAGTTTTAGGCGGTTGTGGAGAGTGAGTTGGAAAGATTTGTAGTCAGGCATGATGGAACGAGAGAGAAAAGAAAATTAGACATGGGAAGGAGAATTACAAAAGGTGTGGTGGAAAAAAACAAGCGTGATGAGAAAATTGGACGTGGAAAAAAAGGAAAAAAAAGGAAAAAAGGAAAAAAAACTGGAAAAAAAACTTTTTTAACAGGTGTGGGGGAAAAAAATAAAGGCATGAGGAGAAAAAACGAAAAAGGGGTTGTGAGAAGAAAATATATGCG
>NC_142933.1:108352454-108442454 GCF_046866305.1 Octopus bimaculoides
TGAAAAAAATATTCCTCTGGAAAAATTATGGCTGGGCGAGTTGTCTTCCTTTGCTTGATAGCTAGGTTTTCCAATTTTGAAGTAAAAATTTCCGAATATGTGGACAACTCCCCACCGCTTCTGTCTTGGATTTCATGTAGCCTCCTGGTTCATCCAACTTTTAACGTAGACCTACATTCGATATACATTTCCTTAAGAATACAGATAGAACCCTACTATTTTGAGATAAGACAAATAACCTTTATAAGACAGATAATGATCACAACAAAATAGACTCTTAGAGAACAACATTACACAAAAATATAGACGGGCCGCACCACATATCTATGATAACATCAATATATGTCAGGTCCAAGGAACGAGGAGTAAGAAGAAAGTAAGCTTCAAACAATCTGTAGGAAATATTTTTAAAAATCAACTCTCAAGAACAATAGTGGTTTATTGGTGCAGAAGGTTTCCCCATTCACTACGCTAGCAATGCACTTTCGAGCAGCACGCTTAAGTTCTTCATGCAAAATACGTGCTCTGTCAAAGGTGTCGACCCCCTCCCTAACCTGCTTCCTCCATCTGGGGCGATGACAGGCATTGCTCTCCCAGTCAGTCTCCTGCATATCATACACACACACACACACACACACACACACACACACACACACACAGATAATTAAGATTCAGTTGAATAAGGTACTTAAGTTGATGCACCAAGCCAGTCCGGTATTATCCGTAAGGCTCAAAGTAAGGTAAGAAAGTGCATTGCTCGCTATGAAACATATGTAGCCCGGATATTAGCTACTCTATTCCTCAACGTTTGTGCATATATATATATATATATATATATATATATATATATATATATATATATATAAATATATATATATAGCAAATACGTACCAAGGATGTCAAGGTATTAATGCAAGGTGTTATTTGTTTTTTGTTCACCTTACTTTGAGCCTTACGGATAATACCGGACTGGCTTGGTGCATCAACTTAAGTACCTTATTCAACTGAATCTTAATTATCTGTGTGTGTGTGTGTGTGTGTGTGTGTGTGTGTGTGTGTGTGTGTGTGTGTGTGTGTGTATGATATGCAGGAGACTGACTGGGAGAGCAATGCCTGTCATCGCCCCAGATGGAGGAAGCAGGTTAGGGAGGGGGTCGACACCTTTGACAGAGCACGTATTTTGCATGAAGAACTTAAGCGTGCTGCTCGAAAGTGCATTGCTAGCGTAGTGAATGGGGAAAGCTTGGTTTGCAATGCTTCTCAAGAGAAGAGCTCATTAGCCACCAGCGGAGCCGCAAATGCAAAATATTAGTCCTAGAGCGCACAATGTTCCTAAAGGTCAGCAATAGTCTTCCTCGGTCACGAGTGGACGGCCATCATATATATATATATATATATATATATATATATATATATATATATCGTTTTTGTATTTGGTTTGCAAGATTCTTTATGTGAATCTGTGTGTTGGAACAAATTTTGTTGTGTCTAGGGAGAGTCATTATGCCAATATAATTAACACACACATTGGTTCAATTCCACTCCTTTATTATTAGTCAATTGCTTAAACATCTAACTGAACTGTCTAATCGATTAAGAGAAAAGTCACTGAAAATGTTACAAGCAAAAACAAAACAAATGACCTACTGCTTAACCAAATTAAACAAGCCAATCGATTATTTAGTTGGATATTTAACCAGCTGACTAATAATAAAGGAGTGGAATTGAACCAGTGCGTATGTTAGTACTATTGGCATAATGGCTCTCCCTAGACACAGCAAAATATATGTGTGCGTGTGTGTGTAAGTATGTATGTATGGTATATCATTATTTAGTTTTATTTCAAGATTTCTTCCTAACAGAGAAAGAACCGGTTTCTAACCTAGATTCAAGGCTCCTTCGTTGGAATTTCAACATCAACAACAGGGTATTTTTGTATGTATGTATGTTTCTATGTATGTATATATGTATGCATGTATGCTTGTATGTATGTATTTATGCATGTACGTATGCGTGTACGTACGCATGTATGTAGGTATTACGATGTCTGATCAATAAGTATCCGGACCGTTGCCACAGTAACGAAGCTGCTGCACGCAAAGTGAAGCCGCTTGGCACAGATTGACTTTGAACTCTGCTGTGCATGCACACTAAGTTTTAATATTCTAGCTCACTTCCCCTGTTTACAGCAGTGCTTGGAGGGAAGGTGTGTAGCGTGTGATCGTCGCATTGACTATGACAGAGAAAGTTGTCATGGCGATACCTGCTCCGAGGCCCACGCAAAGTTACAGAATGCAATTTTTATCGATTATTAATCTATTGTTAAAGCCTCTCGATAGGCTGAGTCCGCAAATCATCATCGATACCTGTTTAATAGACCTTAAATTAAGGGATGGACAAAACAGTCTCTCCTGTAAATGAAAGTTCGTGTTTTATAGCAGTTTTGTTTTTTAAAGGTGTTTGAAAGATAAAATCTGTTTAATGGCGGGCAAAACGCTTTTAACCGTTTGCCTTTATTCAACAAACTGAAATACATTTCAAGAACTACGAGAAGCAGGAATCAATCGACTTTCCCTCTCCTCCGTAACATAAACCCCATGTAATAATCCTTTCTACTATAGACACAAAGCCTGAAATTCTTGGGAAGAGGACTAGTCAATTACATCGATCCCAGTATTCAACTCATTTCATCGACCCCGGAAGGGTAAAAGGGAAAGTCGACCTCGGCGGAATTTGAACTCAGAATATAAAAACGGACGAAATGCCACTCAGCATTCTGCCCTGCGGGCTAACGATTCTGCTAGCTTAAAACCCATGGGCCATAAACACACATATTGTCAAGGCTGCGAGCCGGCAAAATCGTCAAAGGGTCGGGAAAGAAGTACCTTCTTATACAGGCTGTTCAAAAAGTCTCTCCGCAGCAAGTATTTTATTGCAAAATAAATATTTATAAGATGGTGTAAGACTATAAAAGAATATATTAGACTTTACAAGACTTTAAAAAAGCTTTATAATGTGTTGAAAGTGTCGTCCTTCATTTTCAACACACAAATTGACTCTTTCTACACGTTTTGAAATACATCTTGGAGAGTCAGGATGAAAAAATTCACTGCGGAGAGACTTCTTGAACGCCCTGTATTTCTTGAGGCGCTTTCATATCTGCGTTCAAATTCCCGTCGATGTCGATTTTCACCCTGAGGGTCGGTCGAATAAAGCAGCAGTGTAGTTCTAGCATCGATGCTATTGATTTATCTCCTCCTCCCCCCTCCCCAGTTGCTGACCTTGAGTCAAAATTTTGAAAGCTTTGTCATTCGAAGGTCGGAAAAAAAAAAAGGCTTAGCAGTATTTGTTCGGGTAGTTAACATTCTAAGTTCAAATCCCATCGTGGTCAACTCCAACTTTCATTACCGATGAAATAAAGTACCAGTCAGATACCAAGGTCCATGGCATCGATTAAACTTCCTAGCCTCCATTTTGCTGGCCTTATGCACAATTACGAAGGTATGGCGAGATAAGTTGTGGAGGAAAACACGAAACAATCTTCTCTATTAATCAAAGATTTTCTGTTAAGATCTTTTACGTTTTACCCGTTTCGGTCATTAAACTGCGGCCATGCTGGGGTACTGTCCTCAAGAATTTTAGTCGAATGAATCGACCATCAATACTTCTTTCAAGCCTGGTATTTATCCTCTTATCGAACCGTTCAGTTACTGGGACAAACACACCAGATGTCAAGCAGTGAAGAACAAACTCAGGAACATATATATATATACACACGACGGGCTTCTTACAGTTTCCATCTACCAAATCTACTCACAAGGCTTTGGTCAGCCCGAGGCCACTCTAGAGCACAAAGAGCCACTCGGTAGAACTGAATCCAGAACCATCTAGTTAGCCAGCAAGCTTCTTACCACATAGCCATGCCTAGAAATTTTTAAACTTCCATTCATCTGGATTTTATTTATTTCAAATTCTGAAACCAAGCAGATTTCAGCAAGATTGGAACTCAAAACTGAATGATAATAATAATAACATTGAAAAATACCTTAGGAATGAGAACCCAGGTTCGAAATTTCTCTAAGACACCTGATGAAGGCTGGAGGGTATATCAGTCAAAACGTTGTGCTAACAAGATGAACAAAAATGTAAATAATGTACATAATACAGTTCTATATTTAAGAGGTGAGGAATTATCTAGATATTCCTTCCTATAATCACTGCATATCACTCAAAGTACCTCTGTCTTGATTACCAACTTTGAGACAATTAGTAATGAAGAAATGAAACCTTCCATCAAAATTCCGTGCAAATTTACGCTTCAAACACCCGGTCATTAGATTGTGGCCATGCTGGGGCACTGCCTGGTATTTTTAATCAAACGATTTAACTAGTATTTTTTTTAAAGCCTGTTACTTATTCTATAAGTCTTATCAAACCATCAAGTTATAGGGGATGTAAACATACCAACACCAGTTGGCAGAACACGCTTTCAGTTTCCACTTACCAAATCCACTCACAAGGATTTGGTTGGCCCGAGGCTATAGAAGACACTTGACCAAGGTGCCACACAGTGGGACTGAACTCAGAGCCATGTGATTTGGAAACAAGCTTCTTACCAGTCATACCTGCACCAAATACTGACAATATTTCACTAAATTCCTTATTTTAGAAATTAACTGAAAGAAGGAGTGCATTTCAAGAGAAATATAAGAAAACAGCACCACTCCCCTTAATTCTTTGGTACTTTTAACAGATTTTAACCATTCAGACTAGAACTTGGTACCCTTCCTGTCTACAGGCATTCGAAGGAAACAGTCACATTAACCCTTTCGTTACTGTATTTTAATATGCTCTGTGTTTCAGCTAGTGTTAGGAACATAAATTGTGACTATGGTTTGGTGGAAGATTTTAATTCAAAACATGTGAAAACAAAACATTTGTACTACAGATCCAGAGGTGGTTTCAACCAGGTTGGTATCAAAAGGGTTAAGAATTGTTTCTCTATTATATATTTTAACCCTTTTCTTACTATATTTCTGTTGAGATGTTCTGTGTTTCTATCAATTACTTTAATTTTAACAAATAATTTAGTTATCTTTAAGATAGTGCTGGGAACAAATTGTGACTAAGGTTTGGTGGAAGATTTTAATTCAAAACAAGACATTTGTACTATAGAGCCAGAACCGGTTTCAGCTGGGTTGGTAATGAAAGGGTTAATCTGACCAGTCTGGGAGAAGCTGTAATAAGGCTATAAGTGTTGTTCCTCTAGTTGACAAAAATAAATGTGGGAATGTCATTTACTGTCCCCATTTTAGCTACTTTTTCTGAAAAGAAATATATTCCAAGACAAATGTTAATTGTTGCATCTCTTTATATCATAAAAAAAATCAAGGAATAATAAAAGTAAATCAATAACATTGGTGTAAAGAATTCCACACAGATTGGTTCCAGTGTGTAACTTGACAAATTTCATGAAGGAAAAAATTTGCAGCAGGTTTAATCATTAAACAAGTTAAACAAGTTCAAAATAGAAAAGGTAAAATGGTCAGGGTTTCCAATTTTGGTAAAAATTGGAATTTCAAACAATTTGAGGGTATTGAAAACAAAAAAAAAATTTACCCTCTACATATTTTTTTTTAAATTTCATTTATCTTTTTTCCTCCGTTATCAGAGAAAAATAACTCACAGCCAATGTCTAGGATTTACTGTTTGAATAAAGAACCAAGAAGATAATCTAAGAATGAAATGGCTACCGAGAGAATACTAAGTTTCCAAGACAAAAATGGATTCAGAAAGGGTGGAGACAACATTTTTTATTCGTTTTTATTATAAACAGTAAAGCCAATTAGAAACAAGATCAATATATCTATTTATCAAATATAGATTTTATATATATATATATATATATATATATATATGTCTGTCTGTCTGTCTGGAATTGAGTATATATCTTTCTTTTCATTTCATACTGTTTATTTTCTTTATTATTGTTTTTATTAGCAAAAGTTTAAAAAAGTTGGGTGGGAAAAACTGAATGTTAATCAAGATAAATTAAAGTAAAACAAAAAAAAAATGTTTACTCTTTAAAGCACAATTAAAATACCAATTATCAAAAATAAACAGCAGTAATAGAAAGGTGCAGCTCAGATAACAATGTATTCCATGGTGTACTTGTCTTGAAACAGGTTTCACAAACTAAAAAACGTATAAGCATGAAAGTATTTCTAAGATCAAAAGATTTTTTTGTTAACCCTTTAGCATTTAAACTGGTTATGTTCACCTAAAATATTGTTTCATGTTCAAACTGGCCAAATCTGGTCTCTCACACCTACCCTACAAAGTCACACCAAAAGTAAACAATCACATCATAATCTCAAAGCTAACAGATAATCCATGATTCATTCAAAGCAATGTGAATAAATACGCATTACATTTGCCAGAGTAATCTGAATGCTAAAGGGTGAAAGTGCTTGGAAGTAAAAGAGGGAGTTATTAATTGGTCTTCTAGGAAAAGAACTTTTCTAACTATATCAAAACTGAATACGCTTTAAAAACAAGCCAGAGAAACTTAGGAAGTGTCCAGGAATAAATATTTGAATTCACATAAATTAAAATGCTATCTATATTGACATTGATAATCCTCTACTGATTGCTAATCAATGTTGATGCTAAGTAGTAACAACTGGTAGCAATTATCTAGATTTTCTTCACAGAATATTAAAACAATTCAAAAACCAGTGAAACTACAATTAAAACCATGAAAGGTAAATAGTTGATTAATCTACTTAGAAATAAGATATTAATTCAAAATGGACAAAAGTGTCTACATTTTTTTTATTCAGTAGTATTGTATCAAAAGAGTTAATTCCTGCACAAAACTATTAGAAATTGTTCCCAGCAAGTTTTTGGATAATTTGTGGCTAACAAAACAAAACGCATTTGAATTAGCAAATCTAGTTAAGGTACCTTATAGCTAAAGTAAGGTTCATGTGACAACTGTATAAAATGTGGAATGAAGAAGAGTTGTAGATTAAACCTTAAATAGAAAGTGTATAATAGAAAACTGGACCATAATAATAATGGTTTCAAATTTTGGTACAAGGCCAGGAAGTAGAGTTCAAGTTGATTACATGAACCCGATAGTCAACTGGCACTTTTTTTTTTTTATTATTATTATTATTATTATTATTATCATCATCATCAATCCTAAAAGGCTGAATTTGAATACAGAACAGAGAGCAAAAAGAAACACGGCTAAGCATTTTGCCTGCAACACTGATCATTCTGCCAGCTTTCTACCTTATTGGACCATAATATAATGTGTGTACTTGGAGCCTTCTCTATCCATTATCATCCTACTGCTCTCGTTAGCCCACAAACTTTAAATAAATGGAATGCAAATTTTAGACAACCTCAAACTATCAAATGGACTTGAAAATCTAAGGTTAAAGAAACAAAACATGAATCCAAGAAAATAATGTGTTTATAACAAAAAAAAAAAAATCAATGCTGCAAATGATTCTGGAATGCATGTTATAATATATCAATATTAGATTTTTTTTTTTTTTTTTTTCAATATATCAAAGCACAATTTTAAACTGAAATTTAATCCTGAGCACCTGAACAAGAGAAAAAAAGGAGGGGGTGAAAAAAAATATAAACAAGACTATTGGAGAAGAGAAGTAAAAAAAAAAAAAATTGTGAAAAACTAAAACACCAGTAGTAGTAGTAGTAGTAGTAGAAACAAAATCAAGATGTGACATTTTTGAAGTTAAGTAATTATCATTGATGACAGTAACAAGAAATTAGACAAAACATTGAGCCAGAGTGAATCAAAATTTCACTGAACCTTTTCAACTAATATTATTGCTCAATGGCAAAAATTCAGAAAATTTTCCATGATTGTAAATACATCAGTAGAAAGATTGTTATCAAAACATTCAGTGTTTTGATAAGGAGGACGAAAAGAAAAGCAAAGATTGAGGCGGGGTGGATACAGGTGGACAAGAATAACAATACAAGAAAAGCCACCAAGACAAATTCTTTTGGTCAGACACTATTACAAAAAAAACAGGCACTTGTGATAGAAAAATATCCAACAGGATATGTACACACATTTTAAACTTGATATATAACAGTTAATGTATGTATAAGAAATCATTAATTTCAATTCAATGTGTGCGTGTGTGTCTGTGTGTGTATCCCAAAGTCAAACATTGGCACTGGAATTAATATCAGTAAAAATACATCACAGTCTGTCTAAGATATCATGCTTTTCTTTTAGATTCATATCTTTGAACTTCCTGATTTTCTTCTTGGACAAGATCTTTTGCTTCATCTCCTCAGCACTTACATTAACAAAGTTTAATGGATCACTAACATCAATTTCTTTAGGGTCTTTAACGGCTTTCACTAATGAAGGAGGAGTGTCTAAGTCTTCAAGAGGGACTTTTGTGAAGTAGGATGTTGCTGGTCCAGCAACTTCGTTGTCTGATATATTAGCTTCTGCTTTAATCGACTCAATATCAGATTTGACCACTGCCACTATATCGGATTCAGCTTTCTCCGATTCAGCTTTTTCTGATTCCGCTTTCTCCGATTCACACTTTTCTGATACTGCTTTCTCCGATTCCGCTTTTTCCGATTCTGCTTTCTCTGATTTAATCGATCCTGTTTTAATTGAATTCGTTTCTTGTTTGTCCAAATCAGATTTTTCTGATCCACTTTTGATAGATCCTGAATCAGTTATTACAGGAATTGGATCAGGAATATCATATATTGCATCATTTTCAATATCATTCAGAACTTCACTTTCAACTTCTGATACAGTCACCTTTTCCACAGTAGGTTCATGTCCATTTTCCTGTAGACAAAAAAAAAAAATTTTTTTTTTAATCAATTTACATTTTGATTTTACAGGTTTAACCCTTTTGCTATATTTCTGTTGAAATAACACTGCCTTTGTTTTAACTCATTTTCAAAATAATGAATTAATCAAAATAATTCATTAAGCTGTTTGGATGCAGAACAAACTTTGGTGAAAGGTCTTAATTTACTTTAAAACAAGAGGTTTACATCATAGAGCCAAAGGTGGTCTTAGGCAGGTAGGTGTCAAAAGGGTTAAATAAAAAAAATTTCAAGAAAACATGAAAAACAAGATCAAAGAGTACATTATTTACATTTGACAGACATTTGTCCTCATCTTGTTTGTTGTTAACACAACGTTTCAGCTGATATACCCTCCAGCCTTCATCAGGTGTCTTGGGGAAATTTGGAACCTGGGTTCTCATTCTTAAGGTACTTTTCGATATTATCATCATTCAGGTTAACAGCACAGGCTACTAACCCCAAGATTCCAAGTTCAATTCCAGGCAATGACCTGAATAATAATAACATCAAAAAATACCTTAGGAATGAGAACCCAGGTTTGAAATTTTCCCAAGACACTTGATGAAGGATGGAGGGTATATCAGCCGAAATGTTTTAACAACAAACAAGATGAGGACAAATATCTGCCAAATGTAAATAATGTACATAATTCCTTATCTCTTAAATACAGAACTGTAGGATCAAAGAGTATAAACATACTTAATGCTCAGTCAAGCTAGAATGAAATATTTAATTTTCATCTGACCAAGCATTGCACTCCCAGAATAGTTTGCTGTTTTCATAACCATAATTCTATACTTACCAGAATGTGTGAGACTGGGTGAGTTTCCATAGCAGTAAAAGTGGAAAAGAGCAAAAACACACGCATCCTCCTAATGATGTCACTCACAACCCAAAATGAAATGCATATTTATTTACTTTAAAGGGTTTTGCTGTTTAAGACTGGACCCATGCGAGAAGAATAAAGTAAACTACAAAAACAAAACAAAACAAGTTGTAGTTTTACCTTCTATTTCTATATTTAGGGCAATGATCCTTTCTTCAGGGCATTTGGGAAAGTGAAGGATGTTAAGGTCATTGCTCAGGAGTGTGGGGAAGAAGAAGGAGGGAGGTGACATGCACAGACTGATGTTGCTATAGTAACTAAATCTGCTTCATGTAGTTCCTTCCTGTTTATGGCTGGTCTCTGTTGATAAGGAGGGCCTCCATGATTCTGAGATTATTCTTGCTGACTCTAATGGATACCTTGAAATCCTGGGTCTGGCACTTTAAGTGTTTTTTAATTGAAGTATCTATGTGCAGATATTCTTTTATTCGAATGTACAATTTATTTACACAAATCTTGGTAAAGAATTTTCTCCCAAGACTAATGGAAGATCTTATGTCCCGATTATTCTTCAATCATGTTGAACATGACTACCCATGTGACCTTATGTAATGGTTTATTTATTAATGATTTAATTATATAAAGGTAGTCTAGAATTAAGAGAAAATAACCAGTGAAATTTCAATGTCATCTGTGTCATCATCATTTAACATCCATTGTCCATGCTGGCATGGGTTGGACAGTTTGGCCAGGGCTGGCAAACTGGGAGGCTGCACCAGTCTGTTTTGGCATGGTTTCTACAGCGGGATGCCATCTCTAACACCAACCACTCTGAGTGCCACCAACATGGGTGCCATTTGTATGACATCGGTATCTGCACAGCTGCAATTTTGCTCAGCTCGAGTCTTAAGCATGACATAATGCCAAAGGTCTCCCTCATTGCCCCCGTGGGGCCCAACACTCAAAAGGAACTTGGCCACTTTGCCTCCATGGGGTCCAACGTTTGAAAGGAACTCAGCCATTTTGCCTCTGTGAGGCAGAATGCTCAAATGGTGCACTTTACATGCCACCAGTATGGGTGCCAGTTATGTAACATCAACATCATCCTTGACTACAATTTCACTTTGCTTGACAGGTCTTCTCAAGCACAGCATATCAAAGGTCTCAGTCACTAGCCATTGCTTCTGTGAGGCTCAAAGTTTGAAGATCATGCTTCACCATTACACTTTGAGACAAGAAATCAATGTCTAGGAATTGACATAATTATATGTAAATACAACAGACTTGAGTGTAATCAGCATACCTGGGCATGTGAAAGTGTCGTGTTTATCACTAATTATTTCCTAGTCATGGCCAATGCCAGTGCTGTCTGCTGGCACCCATGCTAGTGGCATGTAAAAAGCACTGTTCTAACATTGGGCCTGATGGAGGCAGTGACAGGTGACGAAGACTCTTGGTGATATACCGTGCTTGTGTTGACCTGCCAAGCCAAATGAGACCATAGTCATGGCCGATACTGGTATAAGATCAATGGCACTTATGCCGGTGACAGGTAAAAAGCACTCACTACACTCTCAGACTGGTTGGCGTTAGGAAAGGCATCCAGCCACAGAAACCTTGCCAAAGCAGATCGGAATCTGGTGCAGCCCCTCGGCTTGCCAGTTTTCAGCCAAACTGTCCAAGTATGAAAAAAGAACGTTAAACAATGATGATGATGCACAGGTTTCTATCGAAACCACCATCTTAAGTCAATAATTTAAGCTAAAACCAACACAAATTAAATATAAATTTCTTTTTTTACTTACAAGTTCTGGGGGAGGTGCAGGAAGGTCCTCACTCAGTCCATTGGTTATCAAGGTGGCACCAGAGGCAATTCCTTGGCTGGTGGTCTCACCTGTCTCAGCATTTTGTTTTGTCTCTGAAAACAAAGAAAACTAATGTATAATACAGGGTTTTTGTTTGTTTGCTTTTTTTTTTTTAACTTTTCCAAGTTTGTCATTGCATATGACCATGCTGGGGCACCCCCTTGAAGTGTTTTAGCCAATCACCATAAGTCCCAGGACCTATTTTAAAGTTTGATACTTATCCATTTGGTCATTTTGTTAAACAACAAAGTTACAAGAGGACATAAATACCAGTTGACAAACAGTGAAACACACAAACCCACACACACAATTTGATCAGCCCAGTAACAATAGAAACTTAGCCAAGGTACCAGAGTGAGACTGAACCCAAAACCTACAGTTATGCCCATGTCTATATTGACTGACATTAAGGAAACTAATTCAGTTTGATAAAAAAGGTATTGTTATTTCCTTAGATGAGGTGAAGAATTTAAAGTAAACCTTAAGATCTTCCTAAGAATGTTTTGAGTTTATATTTAAAATTTGAACTTAGAAAAAACTCTTAGGTCTAGTACCTTAGTAGCCAATATAAAGTACATCTGAACACAATACCTACTAAAAATATATTTGAGTGTGGTACTTACAAGCAATACTTTGAGAGCAGTTTCTGACAAAGAGCACATCTGCAGTACCTAATTGCTAATTTTGTCAATATAAATACAAGAATTGAAATTTAAGGGAAGAAAATTGCCATCACATCAGAATTAAAGTTATTGCAAAATAAGCGGGTTGGTGACAGTTAGGATGTTTGGCAGTAGAAAAATCTACCTCAAACTCCCTCTGAAGCATGCAAGCCTGGAAAAGTGGATGTAAAAATGATAGTGATGATGCAGGAGCATAGCATATTTTCAAACTAAACTTAAGGCTTCTCAAATGATGAAGAAAAACGATAACTTTCAATAATTCTAAAAACAAAGTGTTTATAAGTTGGTCAATGCTAAATTGGCAGAAATTATTTGAATGTTATGAACTGAAAAGAAAAAAAAAAAGCAATTTTGAAATTACTTCTTTCCAAGAAAAATTAGTATTTGTAATATATTAAGGTGTGCTCAAGTCAATCAACTTTATTTACATTTGACAGATATTTGTCCTCAACTTGTTAACACGTTTCGGCTGATATATTCTCCAGCCTTCATCAGGTGTTTTGGGGAAATTTCGAACCTGGGAACTCATTCCTAAGGTATTTTTCGATATTATTATTATTCAGGTCACTGCCATATGCCTGTGGGCATATGGCATAGTGGTTAAAAGCTTAGGCTACTAACCCCAAGATTCTGAATTCGATTCCAAGCAGTGATCTGAATAATAATATAAAAAAAAATACCTTAGGAATGAGAGCCCAGGTTCGAAATTTCCCCAAGACACTTAATGAAGGCTGGAGGGTATATCAGCCAAAACATTGTGTTAACAACAAACAAGACGAGGACAAATATCCATCAAATGTAAATAATGTAAATGATGCACATAATTCCTCATCTCTCAAAAGGGTTAAACCAAGTCATATTACTCAAACTGTTTTTGAGTGTCTAAACAGAAATAGATGCACTTCCGACTTTATGGTCAAGTGGTGAACATTTGGAAAAACCACACTAGAAGGAGGGAAGGGGTATTGGGATGGCGGTGTGATTAAGAAGCTTGCTTTGCAGGCATGTCGCTTCATGTTCAGTCCCATTGTGTAGTACCTTGAGAAAGCATCTATAGCTTTGGGCCAACCATTTGCCTTACAAATGGATTTAGAGAGTATGTGAGAATGTGTGTCACTTGACAACTGGGTTTGGGTTTTTTTTTACATCCTCATGACTTAGCTTGCCAAAAGAGACTGACAGAAAAAGTATAAGACTTAAAAATAAGTCCTGGGGCCAAGTTGCTTGACTAAACCCTTCAAGGTGGTGCCCCAGCATGGCCACAATCCAATAACAGAAACAAGCAAAACATGAATTCTAAAAATTAAATGATGCAGAACCATTTTGGAATTACATTAGGATAGAAAATTAAT
The DNA here is from genome assembly GCF_046866305.1 of Octopus bimaculoides. NCBI lineage: Eukaryota > Metazoa > Mollusca > Cephalopoda > Octopoda > Octopodidae > Octopus > Octopus bimaculoides. The sequence goes on from NC_142933.1 coordinate 108,366,070, forward strand.
AAAATTGATATGTATTAATGGAGTTGATCACTATGACAACACTATTGATACATTGAAATGATCAGCTAATTGAAAAGTTTTCAATCAAGACTATCAAGAGCTCAATAGTGTTCGATTAACTGTTTGTTTTTTGTTTTGGTATTTTCCTGGTATTGTCTCTTTACTGTTATGGCTTGTATTAAGATCAATCAACAGTGAAAATGTACCTGAAATGGCTTCAGGATGTGTGTGTGTGTGCAGGGGAGAAGGGGGGGGGGACCTGTTGAACTAAATAAATCATTCAACTCCAACAAGAAGTTAAAGTAAATAATGTAGTGTTTATTTGATTGATTCAGAGTGGAATCAGTTAAAATGTTGATAAATCACATGTTAATGGATGTCAGTCTTCAGTTTTAATAGTCGGGGGGGGGGGGGGGGGGGGGTAAAAAAAATTAACATAATAATGTGAATTAATAGAATAACATGAAGCAGTAATAAGGATGGCTAAATATATTTACTGTATTTTCCAGTAGATGTTTTGAATCTTCCAGACCATAATTTATAGGCAAAAAAGGTAAACTTGTACATGAAGACATCTTTGGAAAAACAAATTCCATGTGAAATGCATCAGGATTAGGGAAGATAGTGTAAACAAACATCATCACTATGTCGACTTGTTTGTTGCAAACCCTGTTTGTGATGGCATGACTAGGGAAAGATATCCTTGGATTTGCATTGTCTTAAACTATTTATTCTCAGGTAAATTAGATAGAAACTAACCTATCTTCTAAATTTAGTTTCTTCATTAACATACTAGCCTCAATTTTCTTTGACAAAATATTTCTCTTTGCAGAGACAGGGCAGTTTTTAACCATTTAGCATTCAGCTTACTCAACATTACCCATATATTCACACAAATTTTGAATTAATCAAGCTCTATCTTGTAGCTTTAAGATTCAATGTGTTTTAATTTTAGAATTACAATGTGGGGTAGGTGTGAGACTGGATCTGACCAGTTTGAACGAACAGAATATTAATACCAGATATGGCTAATTCAAATGCTAAAGGGTTGTCTTTTGTCCACGAGAAATGAAAAGTTAATGAACACAAGTTTGATACACATGCATGGTAGGTGTTTAAGTTTAGTGTCATGTCCATTTCTCCATACCAGCATCAGTTAGATGAATATATTAATGCATTTTTTGCAGCCAGATGGGCTTTGCTCAACCTAAGGTTATAGTAGAAGCCACTTCTCAAAACTGCCATTCACTAGAACTGAACCGGAAACAACATGGTTGGGGAACAAACTTCTGAACTACAGCCATACTTGTGCCTTTCTGAATAAAAGCATTGTTACTCTTTGAGAAATGTTTCCAGCTCAAAACCAGTCTGGTATGATGCTCACATTCTGAAGTAAGACAACTGATAGGTAGAGGAGGTCAGACCAATCAAAACTATGTGGCTATAAATATTCTATTTCATCTCTAAAAACATGATGTGCAGCTTAAAAAATGCATTTCAAACATTTAATCTAAAAGGAAGTACTTCAGCAGAAAGTCAAACAACAGGTGATCCTTTGCATGTTTAAAAGGAATGAGGTACAATTAGGTTCTGTCAAATTTAGATACAAAGATATTTTTTAAAAATAAAACGACTGATCTTTGACAATTGTTTTAACACCCATTTTATTTCCCAATACTGGTCTATAACACAACATGCCTTTACGTACCCTAATGCTATACCTAATGCTATACCTAATCTATAAATCCCAACTGTCTCTGATCTGGCTAGACTATTTTATATTTGCTTTGATCTATGTCGATCAGTGACTTTTCATAGTCTACTGAAGATATTTTTTCTTTTTCCTTTTCACGAAGCATGTCCAAACCAGTGTAACCAGTTTCTTTTATACCACAATACTTACTTCTGACACCCAACCATGTTCTCAATCCAACTTGCACTCACCCCATTTTATAAATTAATCCTGCACATCTGACAAATCTCATTCAATTTATTTTCAACAGCTGTAATTCAATACCCAAGTTCCACTTTTCTCACACAAATTGAGTTTTGTCTTGTTAAACATCTGTGTTGTTAACAGGTTATTTTTAATCTATGTGATAACTTGTCCCTTCTAATAAATTTATGAAAGCAGCAAGAAACACAAAAAAGCGGGGCGGGGAATTGGCAACATTACAAAGCCACTAAAATCTCACCAACCGAACTCAATGAAAAAATACAAAATTTAAACTAAATGACTTGAAAAAAGAAAAAAAAAAAGCATTTATGAAGTCTAAAAGGGTAACGATCAATCAGTTTATTACTTTCAAAAATTATTTAGATTTGATAGAATATCACTTTTTTAACAACTATGTTTCCATGCTTTGCACAAACCAAATGAAACTTGTCGAGGCAGATTTTCTGTGGCTGAATGCCTTTCCTATCATCAACCCACATTTGTTTCCAAGCAAAGTTGCTGTAGAATACTAACAATGAATGACATTGCTTGCATGACAATGACACTCAAGTACAACTCATGTGATGTCAAGTCAAGAAGACACAAACCCACACATGATGTTCTTTCAGTTTCTGTCTAGCAAATCCAATCACAAGATATTGGTTAGTCTAGAGTACAGTTGGAGACACTTGTTAAGCATGCCACATAGTGGGCCTGAATCCAAAGCCATATGGCTGGGAAACAAACTTAGCCACGTCTGCACGCATATGTGTGTCTGTGGGTATAGTTAAATTATGAGATAAACCTCAAGTAGGAGAACTGGTTTGAAGAGAACTTTATAGGTTACACTATAAAAGAATGAAATAAGAATAACATTACAAGAAAATACTATCACAAATAATTGAGACATTTTTTCCAGGTGTCCATGCTTAATTTCTCAGACAATCATATTTTATAATTTAGATAAATTATGAATGATATTTAAAAAATTCAAAGTAATAAAAAAAAATCATGATAAAGACGGCTCAACAAAGTACCTGCAGAGTAGCTAAAAATCTGGATGAAATGAGGTCCTAGTAAAAAAAAAAAATGACTACTGTATTTAATAGTGTAAAAAAAAAAAAAAAAAAAAAAAAATAGCGTGTCACTTAGACATAGCAAAGCTATGATGAAGGAAAAAATTTTGTACCAGGATTGAACACCAAATTAGGGGCACAACTTCTTCAAAAGTAAACATGGTAGTTTAATTGGCTTTACTGAAAATACATTCAATGTACAGATACAATTTATGTTGTTTAGCAGCAGATGAACTATTGTATAGTTGAAAAATTATCAGCTTGCAGGCTAAGATAAACACCCTTATGGAAACTGAGCTAAATTTTGTTTTTCTAATTAACAGATTTAATTAGAAAGCAAAGAATATGTTGATAATTATTAACCTTCTGTTTTTCAAGCATTTTTAAAGTTTTTTTCTAGAAATTGCTTTATTTTAACCCATTGTTACGAACCTTTCTAAGGCTATTCCAGGTTCTATGATGCAAACTTCTTGTTTCAATGTCATTTGAATTAAAATCTCTCATCAAGACTTCATGTTAGATTATGTTCCAAATGCCAGCTTAATGATAAAATTATTTTATTAAATTAAATTATTTTCAAAGTAAACTGAAACAAAGAATTTCAATAGGAATATGGAGACAAAAAGGATTCTGACAAGACTGAAAAGGTGTGGTGCTTCTTGAAGATACTAAGCTACAGATCCAACACAAATTTGTGAAAATTAGAACAAAACTTTATTAATTTTAATTGGAAAAACTGAATCAGTACCCTTAATCTATGTGCAGAGTCTTCTAGACTGACGAAGCTGATGCAATTGTTAGTCAGCTTGAGCATCTGATGAGCAATCAACACTGTTGAAAAATATGAGCAGAGAGGGAATTCCAGAGAACAGCAATTATGGAAAGAATTAGTATGTAAAATGACTGGTGTAGGGATATGGGAAGGAATAACAAGAAGAGTGCCAGGGAAAATGTGGAAGATAAATTCAATTCAGAAGTTTATTGTGGCTGAGCGTAAATAGAAGCAAAAACATCTGTAAGCCATTGGTTGTTAGTAACTGTCTCAATCTTTCTTATTGAGAGAAAAGGTAAAAGAAAGAAAAGAAAACAGCAAGAGCTGACAGTAGCCATGACATCATGACTGACAAAAGCAACCACCAGCAGAGATATATTAATCTAGAGCCAAAGAGACCAATTAAATAATCTCATAAAAGTAAATGGGAATTGCAAAATGCCAGAATTTTAGAGGCGACCATTAACTGTAAATGGGAAGAGCATCTGCAAATTGACACAGCAGATCTAAGTGATTAAAACATTTACAGTGACAATTACTGAGAATTAATGTCAATTTAATATGCCTGCTTTATATCATAAAACTAAGTTTGCTTTGCTTTTTTTTTTAAATTCCCCACTTTTATATCCTTACTGGGAGGTAAAATATTCATGATATTTTTCAAAGACATTTTTTTTTAATATTTTGTATAACATTTACAGTTTCTGATCAAAATCATCAGGACCCTTTATTTTAGTTGAAGGAATCAACCCCAGTCTCATCTTTTTTTGTATTATTGTAAAGCCTGGTAACATGTAGCAAACTAAGACACTGCCAATGCAGTGGGATTGAACTGGAAACCATGTGGTTGCATAGCAAACTTGTAAAACACATTGCCATATCTGCACTTATTAGATAATTAACTATGGGCAGTGACAAGGTGAACAACATCTATTTGCACAGTGAAGAGAGTAATATTTATTCCATTAAGCAATGGTGGAAGGAGGAGATATTTGTGCTGTTTGGAGTAATACTATAATACTTGTGTTGTTTGGAGTAATACTATAATACTTGTGCTGTTTGGAGTAATACTATAATACTTGTGCTGTTTGGAGTAATACTATAATACTTGTGCTGTTTGGAGTAATACTATAATACTTGTGCTGTTTGGAGTAATACTATAATACTTGTGCTGTTTGGAGTAATACTATAATACTTGTGCTGTTTGGAGTAATACTATAATACTAACTGGTTGTATGGTGGGTCTATACTAACACCCCTCCCACTAGGTTAATTTTTACTATAGAAGACAATGTCTCTCAATCCTGTTTTCTTGAGTAAAATACGTTAGTCACTGTCCAAAAATTTGGGTGTGCTTTGTACATTTGACATGCTAGATATGTGAAATGGTTCACACCAGTGCACATTATTTCATGACGCCTGGTTGCATTTAGCGCATAACAATCAGGAGGTTCCAGCCAGTGCTAAAAGCCTACTACCACGCCTCAAATTCAGTTTCTTTTACTCCCAGGTGACTTGACTGAGCAGATCTACAATCAAATTAGTCCAAAACATGACTAATTGTTTTCTTTTGTTTTTGGTAGGAGACATTGTGCATCTAGAACATTATCGCGTGCGTGCGTGCGTGCGTGCGTGCGTGTAATCCAAGCTGTAGGGTGTAATCCAAGGAAGATCTCTTTAGCTGCTCTTTTTCAGATTGGTCTCTGACATGGTTATACAGCATGGTGGCTGGCTTCATCAAATCAATAGCTTTGCTTTACTACTCACTACGGTTACTGGTTACATTTTATTGCAACAGTGGTGCCCACATATAGAAATGAAAGGGACACATCAAGTATAAAATGTTGGGTGTGATAATGCCCCCCCCCCCTGTCAGAGCAAGGGGTAACTCATTTCAATCATGATTACAGCTGTCAGGATTCATCATTATTAGCCCCTGGACATTGCTGACTCAAGTCCTAAGACTCATAGAGCTATAGGAGTCCTAGTTATTTGGTTTCAAATGGCATAGACCAAGATAACATTCCCCCTGAACAGGGCCACCAGTCCATCATAGCGTTACTCAGTTACAATTGAGTCAAATGAAGTGAAGTGAAGTGCTTTACTCAAGAACACAATGCATCACTTGACCTAGGAATTGAAACCACAATCTTGCAACCATGAGTGTCAGGATTGGCAAAATTTAAATCACAAACCCTAATTATTATTTTTTTTTTTTTTTGGTCATTCCCTGCAGGAACTTCTCACCATTTTAGACAAGGAATGCAACAAGCATTTTGCTATATAAGGGAGTTCATTCTTGAAGTTTTGAATATTTGTTCATGTAATCCAATACCACAATCTGGTTTCTTACATTTCAGAAACTATGTAAAGCAAAGCCATAATTGTTCCTTCAAGCTTTTTTCCAAACATTACAACCTCCATTTTACTTCTAAAAGTCAATTAACAACAGACACACCAACAGAACTTTGATCCTTTATCTCATACCTTTAACCCTTTCACATTCAGACTACCATTTCAAAAGCACATCCGAACATGATCATTGCAAGGGCCACGGATTGGCTCCCATGCCCGTGGCACGTACAAAGCACCATTTGAGCGTGATCGTTGCCAGTGTCACCTTACTGGCACATGTGGCACGTGGAAAACAACATTCGAGCATGGTCGTTGCTAGTGCCGCCAGACTGGCTCCCATGCAGGTAGCACGTAAAAAACACCTTTTGAGTGTAGTCATTGCCAGAACTGCCTGACTGGCCCTTGTGCCAGTGGCACGTAAAAGCACCCACTACACTCTTGGAGTGGTTGGCATTAGGAAGGGCATCCAGCTGTAGAAACTTTGCCAAATCAGAGTGAGCCTGGTGCAGCCTTCTGGCTCACCAGTCCTCAGTCAAACCATCCAACCCATGCAAGCATGGAAAGCAGACATTAAACGACAATGATGATGATGTTTTGAATTAATCATGCTTTATCTCATAGCTTTGAGATTTCGATGATGTGATTATTTTGAGAATTACATTTTAGGGTAGAAGTGAGAGGCCAAATATGGCCAGCTTGAACGTAAAAGAGTGTTTAATTTCTCAGAACTTTAAACCTTCATGCTGTCACTTTCCAGTCAGCTCAATGTCTTTTGCTATCTTTACAGTGAAGTTTCATCAAAAGATTCAATAAATTCATGCCAAAACCATTTTTCCAATATTTAAATACAGGATTTAGTTCAGGAGTAAAACATCTCAACTCAAACTGCAGCATCAGAAATTTAGAGTTTCTATTTTTACTAATTTCCTTCTTAAGGGCTGAGAAAACAAATGATTAAATAATGCCGTTGAGTACCCAGGAATTTGAAAAAATCTAGTATCTCATTTAGCTGTTTATGAGGCAGCTTGTCTTAAACATTTTGTTACCATATTTCTATTACACTGCTTTTTGTTTCAATTCTGAAAATAAATTTTAAAAATTTGGCAAAATAACTCATTAAAAGGTGGAACGCTAGAACCGTTAGCATTCCAGACAAAATGCTCAGCAGCATTTTTTCAACGTTTTACATTCTGAGTTCAAACACCACCAACATTGACTAGCTTTCATCCCTTCAACGTTGATAATGTACCAGTCAAATACTGAGGTCAACACAACTGACTGACCCTCTACCACTAAAATTGTTAGCCTCCTGCAAAAATTTCTAACAAATATTAACCCATTAATGCCAAACTTTTTAATTTATAATTTCTTTTTTTCAAAAAAAACTTATTACAGTAGGTGTAATATCTGAAATAGACTCCAGTCTTGACTAAGGATAGCTCAAAACAAAATACAGGTGTTGTAGAAATATGGATTATCCTTCTGGTCCTAAAATAAAGGACCATGGGTACTAATGGATTAAGCTAAAGTTTGAAACAAAACCTTTCAAAATTTCCTGTTAATTCAGACCCCTTTAAAACGGGTAAGTTTGCTTCCCAGAACAAAGGAGCAATCTCAGGTGGGTTGGTTTCAAAAAGGGATGACATGGAAAAATATCTCCATTTTTCCAGGCTTATGTGGAGTACACAGGTCTTTACTAGCACAGTATTTTGCTATTTGTTACAATGCTTTGTCATTTTCTTTCTAACAGATCAACCTCTCACAATTGGCTATCATCATTTATTCCTAAGCATTCCTTGGTTTTCTTCCACAAGATCCTTCCATTTGAATCCACTGGAGTTTTGCTTTTACTAAACTGTCATTTTACATATGTTAAATGATCCTATCAATGCCATCTTCCTTTCTTGTATGCCATATTTGATTCTCCTTAGACCTAGTCTGCGACTTAACGCATTACCCTCATACAGACAAACATTGTACATTTTAACATTATACTAATAATGGAATGTTAAGTCTCCTATCATTTGATGGTGGGGGAAACTTTGGAAACATACTCCTGCCATCATTCGTAATATCAGAAATTATAACTTACATGCAATAATTATCAGTTTTTATTATCAAATTTCACAGTGCTTACACAAAATCATCAAATACAATAATTTTCAAATGAAAAATATCACCTTATAACTAAAAAATAAATTTTGTTGTATACCTGACTGGCTCCCGTGCCAGTGGCACGTAAAAAGCATAATTCAAGCATGGTCATTGCCAGTGGCACCTAACTGGCCCTCATGCCAGTGGCACATAAAAAGCACCTACTACACTGAGTGGTTGGCATTAGGAAGGGCATCCAGCCTTAGAAACTACCAGGTGCAGCCTTCTCGTTTGCCAGCCCTCAGTCAAACTGTCCAACCCATGCCAGCATGGAAAGCTGACATTAAACAACAATGATGATGATGATATACTTTCTCGCATAACTGTCCCACTGCCTGTATAGCATACTGAGTATGGCCACCTCCCTGAAGATACTAAAAATCCTGCTTAAAGAGAACTTTTGTCTTAAGTTTCAGATATTATGTTATTTGTATCTTTTATTGGTTTCAATCAGTTAGCTACAGCCATGCTGGGACATCACCACGAAGGATTCTGAGGAACAAAACTTTTTTCCTAAATCTGTTGCTTATTCTAGCAGTTCCTTTTGAAACAAACTATGGGGATGTAAACAAACTAATACTGGCAGATGGACAAACACTAACACACATAAGGCTTCCATACAGTTCCTGTTTATTAAATTCATTCAATGCATTGGTCGAACGAGGACAAAGCTTACAGCAGAAAGCGCTCACAGTAAGCTACTGAGGTAATGGAGGCAATGAATGAATATCTAGAAGTGAGCACAGAGAGGGTGCTTATAATAGACCAGCAAGTGGTTAATTATATAATTTGAAAAAGAAAAAAATATCAATGTGTTATTAAGATTCATTTAGTTGCAAAAACTTTTTAAGTTTCATCAGACTAAATGAAAAATTTAAAAGGAAATAGATGTCTTATTAGATCAGGCTTTTTTTTTTTTTCTCTAAATTTTTTGTAAGGAAAAGGTAGAAAAAGGATAGCAACTCTTTCTTCACAGTATACCCTTGGGGTTTGGAATCATGCAAACTGCGCAGCAACTTCTCTAGTATCGGTACCAGAGATTAAAAAAAAAAAAACTCAGCACATACTGTAACGCGTTAATTAGACAGGGCGCAAGGCGTTAATTAGACAGGGCGCAAGGCGTTAATTAGACAGGGCGCAAGGCGTTAATTAGACAGGGCGCAAGGCGTTAATTAGACAGGACGCAAGGCGTTAATTAGACAGGACGCAAAGCGTTAATTAGACAGGACGCAAAGCGTTAATTAGAAGGGACAAATAGAAACTGTACCAAAGACATGGAAACAGGACGCAGGCCTTGGGCCTATTAGATCCTATTAAACCCTCCAACCCATACCAGCATGGAACAGGCAACATTAAATGATAATTTTTACAATATATACATTTGTTATTATTCCTTAATGGAAAAGATAACAGTAGAAATAGCTAATCTTAAAAAGAAATTAACACACATAATGAAATGCAGCAGACTACTACAAGAATAAACAGGTTTAAGTAGGATATCAGCTGAACAGAGAAGAAAGCATACCACAAAGGCTGGTTAGTTTCTTCAGCCATTATCTTTAAAAAGCAGCTACCATAGTAACCGGAGATAAAGAGAGGTAAACAAGACCAAGTTTAAACGGGACAAATCAATGCTGTTTTAAGTTATGCATCATACTGAAGCCAGATGTTTAAGAAGCAGGCCAGTGTGTGTGTGTGTGTATACATACATAGGCACACATTAAACTTTAAGGCAATATTTCTTAAAATCAACATTGCTTCCCAAAGCTAGTAGATATACAGAGAAAAATATCATTTTCTTTCTCTTTTCAAGGAAGAAAATGATTTATGAGCACAAGAACAAACAAGAAATATAAACCATAAATCGTTAGGAAAAGAGCAAGGGCAGTCTTTAATTTCCTCGTTTGTGAAATACTTAGAATAAACAATGCCTAATGAGAATCAATGCATTACATGAAACATCACTCATTTCCACTGTATATAGTCATCATTTTAATGTTCACATATCTATACTTGCATGTGTCAAACAGAGGAGTCTAAGACAGATTTTCTACAGCCAAATGTTGTTCTTCCTGTTGCCAGCACTTGTTACCAAGCAGGGAAATATTTTCCCGTGATTAGATAGGTTTTTGCAGAATATCGGAAAGGACTGACATTGCTTGTATGGCAGTGACTCTCACAACTATCACCTGATGTAAAAACAAAGAGACACACCAACACAAATACGACCGGTTTCTTTCAGTTTCCATCAACCAAATCCATTCGGAAGGCTTTGGTTGGCCCAGGATTATAGAAGACACTTACTCAAGATGCCACACAGTGGGACTGAAACCAGAATTGTGTGTTTGGGAAACAAACCTCTTAACCATACAGCCATTACCAGTCATCAATCATTAAAATATTAAATCAAGTACACAGAACTCATTATGGCAATGTCCACTCTGGGAAAGTTAAAGCTGCTTGGAAATGGGGAAGAACAAAGGATTTTCTAATGACAATATACGCAAGGTTACAGGAGTTGAGAACAACGTCATGAAATTTAGTTTTAATACAACCAACCCATTACCCCACCAGCCACCTCTACCACTTGAAGGGGTCTAAATTTTCATCTATCTGAAAAGAAGCAATAAATTAAGATACACCATAATACAGAGACATTTTTTCTTCACTCAAATAAAAAAAATTTTGTGCAAAACAAGTTTATCTTACAAAAAAGTGCACCAAGTTGGTAGAACTACATGCCAAACTAAATGCCATACAGCATTTTAGTTTGGTCCAACATTCTGTATTTGAAAACTATGAGAATGATTCAGGTTTGATTTTTCATCACTTAAAATTTGCCAATACAATATTTTAAAAAGAATATTAGAGTCAAACTAAATTGAGGGTCCAGTGATGTCCAACCTGTCTTTTAGTCCAGCATCCAAAATGTTATCAGGTGTGTGATACATTGGTGAGAATATCAGGTTCACAATCAAAGAGGTCATGGCCTGAGCAATGCACTATATCCTTGGGCAAGTCACATTTTTCCTGTCAACTCAGTTGACAAGTACCAGCTGACTGGTTCTGTGCCACTCCTTTCCCTCCATCTGTCATGTCCTCAATGTTCCAGTGAGTCAAAGGTGGGAGTCTCAAACAAGAGTCTATAAGGAGTGCTCACAACTATGCAAGCACCAAAAACAATTAGCAAAGGTGTGGGATAAGTGACCAGGTGATGCTTGCTTGCAAACACTGGCTAAGCAAGCCCCCAAGGTGTTGCCATTGGCTAGTCCCATTCCTTAAATCTTCTGCAATAATATTCAAAAGAAAAGCAAAGTTAAACTTAAAACCCCAGGACTTGATAAAATTAATTTTAAAACAAGGACAGCACATAAAGAAGTGCTGATCTTTGAGGAGGGAACCTGTGGAAGTAGACCCAGGAAGACATAAGATGAAGTGGTGAAGTATGATCTTCAGATGTTGAATCTCACGGAGGTGATGACAAGTGATTGAGACCTTTACTGATTTGTTGAGCTTGAGAAGACATCAAGCCACGTGAAATCATAGTCATGGCCAGTGGCACATAGAAGGCACCCACTACACTCTTGGAGTGGTTGGCGTTAGGAAGGGCATCCAGCCATAGAAACCAAACCAAATCAGATTGGAGCCCAATATAGCTCTCCAGCTTATCAATCAAATTAACTCATGCCAGCATGGAAAACAGACACTAAATGATGAAGACAATGGGCTGATTAAAACTGAAATAATCCAAGCTATTTTGTGAAAACAACTGAAGTTTTATGAATTTTAGCTAATAATGCATATTTTCATTTTGGACAACAAAGCCCTTTGGTAAGACTAGTCCCAGCATGATAAGAAACCACATATTAAGCAGACATTTATAGAAGTCATTTGAGTGATACATCACCGATTCCTACTCTTAAAATGACCTTCCATTCTAACACACACATGCACACACACGTACGCTCACACAGAGATCAGGTGAACATGGACATAAAAATAGTTTCCTTTTGTTTATCAACTCAGAAATTGGTATCCAATAGTAATTTAGAGGAGGAGAGAGAGAGAGAGAAAGAGAGAGGGGAGTGAAAAGAAAAGAAATAGGAGAGCAAGACAAAAGGAAAAAGAGAGGAAGAGAAAGAGATAGGCTGTGAAGGTGTAATACAATAACCTCACTGTCTGTAGTTGGTAAACAAGTTTAAACATAGCCAGGAAAATACTAAAAGTTTCTTCTAATTGAATTATCAATAAATTTAGTTGCTGTGTAAGTAGAATCAATTGTTTCTAGTCAGCAATAACAACTCCAATGTCATTTTAATTTGAAGTTGGGGGTAATGGCTTCAATCAGGGACCCATTTTAGTACCTTTCCACTGTGATAGATGACAGTCATTTTAGAAAAGCCTCAATAGGCTCTCTTCCTTCCGAGTGTAAAAAGAAATAAATATCATTAAGACAGAAATATCAAGATTCCACCTGCATACACCTTACAAATTCAAGTATCCATGGAGAGAAAAAAACCAGTCACTGATCAAGTTTTTCATCTACCCAACTAACTAACCTACCTGCTGATCCTCACCCATCACACTAGTCCAAATTTAGATCTTTGCATATATATTACAGCAAGTTTTTATAGTTCATATCACATTGTCAATCCTTAAACAAGTGAATAGAAACGTGACCCAGATTTTTTGTGTGCTTTTATTAAACTAAGTGGAAGTTTGACACTATTTACAGCAGCAAGACAGTTATTTGATCTCAAGACTTCAAACAATATCTAGAGTAATATTTCAGAAATTTTTATGACTTATCTCCACACACACACAAGAAAATCAACCTCCTGCTTGAACATTGCCCTTTAATCATATCATTTAATTCAGTCATTTAATTCAATCATTTAAGTACACGTTTGAAAGCTGAGTCGACAGAGGAGTTCTAACGGCATGAAATTTCCCAATGCACAAGTTTCTAATATCCAAGTGGCTAAAACGTGTCAGCAGAAAGGCACCCTGTGCCCTCTAACAGTGTAAGAAGAGCTGAAACTTGCTTGGGGAGGGTTTCTTCTCTGAAGACCTTCTGGTGTTCAGCTCTCTTGACAGTTTCTTCATTTGCCCCAATGAATTTAATTTATAGAGAGAATTTTCCTAGCTTACCCATTAAGCTGTTCCCAGCACTTAAATGCCATTTTTTCTTTTTAATACTAGTTAAAACCAAGACAGGAAGGGTTCAGAAACCTGAAGCCCACTTATGACCAGATCTAATGTTACAGAATTAAAAGTCGAGGTAACCATTCTAAATAATGAACATGTTTCGTACAACTTCCATTAAAACACTGAATTCCTGAGAATTCAAACTGGAGGTGCATGGTGGTTTAATGGTTAGTGTGTTGGACTCATGATGGTAAGATTGTGGTTTCAGTTCCTGGACCAGGTAATGCGTTGTGTTCTTGAGCAAAACACTTCATTTCATGTCACTCCAGTCCCCCTCAGGTGACAAAAATTAGTAATTGTATAACAGACCAGTGCCTCATCCAGGGAAGAATATTTATGCCAGAGAAACTGGAGACCCAGCCCTATGCTCTTTACAGAGTAACGTGGACTAACCATTCAACTGCAAAATAATTCCAATTCTTTGGAAAATTACATTTTATTTTAAAATCTGAGACAAGGAGAGTTAAGATATTTACTTATGGGGGTGGGGAAATAGTCAAATAGCCATGTTGGTCAACATTAAAACAGCCATGTTAGTCTCTCAAAACTTCTTCATACTTCACTCTTTCAATGCAACTCATTCCAATTTATCAGGAATTTGATTTCAGTGTAGAATCAATACTTATTGGATCAATCCAATTTCATAATTGACGTTGTCCTGGTAGCACTGATACCAATCGCACCCTCCCCCCACCACCCTTTGTAGAACCATCAACTCAAAACCCATTCCTTGTAGCACTGACATAAAACTTCTGGTGACAACATTTGGTGGACCATTGTTTTAATAGGTAGGGTTAATTAACATGAGTCTTAAACCATAAAAATACCTACAAAATGAGTAGAAAGAACTGACAGCTGAATAACAGAAGCAAACCCCTAACAAGATGGAAACAGAACCAGGACTCACAACTCAGAAATGTGAGGTACCAAACTAGAATTTGCGATAGTGATTGATTTCTACGTAGCATCTGACAAGCCCAACATTAATCCTTTACTAAGGACATGTAGGGACACTGGATTTCATTATGCAACCCTAATATAGTACAAAGTTCATTTTTATATTCTTCTGTGTTAGCGGTGCTACTACATCACTGGTTAAGGTTATCACTACAGATCTTCCTTAGAAATTATAACCAGTACTGATTATCTTTGTAGAGATAACCTTAAGTGAATTAACCCTTTACTTGCCATACTTTTATTAAAATATACAGCCTTTGTTTTAATTTTGGAAACGAAAGTTTATCAATTGTCCTTAATATGGTGTTTCAAGCATTAATATGAAATTTTGATAGGATATTTTAATTTAGATCACTTTAAAACATTTTGTATCATAGAATGAAGAGTTAATGAAACAATTTGGATATGTTCCAAAACAATGTTTATAGGAAGAACCAGGCAATTCAAGCAATGAAAAACTTGACCAAAGCAAATTCTGAACTACCAAAAAGAGATGAATTAATCCTTTAGTTTTCTCATTCTGTCAAAAATAATGCTTATTTATTCACACAGTTTTGAATTAATCGTGCATTATCTCGTCACTGAGATTTTGATGTGATTATTTTCAGAATGACATTGTAGATTATGTACGAGACTGGATCTGGCCAGTTTGAACAGAAAACAGGAATATTTAGGGCAGATATGGCTTGTTTAAATGCTGAGGAATGAAACCAGTTTTATAATAAGAGCTAACAACAAACTTAACAGGAAAATAACCCCCCTAACACTTTCAGGCATTCCAATACACTAATTTCTACAGGGAGGGAATATGGGAAGATTGAAAAGTGAAACAAGAAAGGGGAGAGAGAGTTTTACTATACCAAATAGAAGTTGGGACCTCTAAATTCCAAAGTCCACTTGTCCATGTTTGCATGGTTTTAATGGAATTTATTAAAGATTTTCTTTGGATGGCTGTCCTTCCTCTTACCAACTCTCACCCACTTCCAAATAAGGCAATGTTTTTCCCTATGACTAGACGTGTCTTTATGGGAGATTGGATACAAATGATGCTTCTTGTATGATGGTGATACTTGTTTACAACTATTGCATGATGTAAAACAAGGAGACACACATCCACACAGATACCTCAACATACACATGCACACATATATACATACAAATAATTTGAGAGCATACCCTGCAAACAGTAAAAACGAAAAGAAAACCCACCCCAGATCCTACACACACACACACAGAGGCTTTCAGTTTCTATCTACTAAATCCACTTAAGGTTTTGGCCAACCTACTGTGAACCTTGTCCCTGTAAAATTTTAATATGTACTCTAACATTTAAATGCATTAGGAGTAATATTTAATAAGAACATCTGAAAAAAAGCTAACTAGAAATTATTGTAATTAAAATATTAATCAATAACCAAGACATTCTTTTTCAGCAAATACAAGAGAACATAACTCAAAACATCTTCCAGACTTCTTCAAAAACATTGACCTCTTCAATGATTAACATTTACAATACTTGAAGCTGTGGTGAAAAACAATAGACATGGCCACTATAGGTGAAGGCACAGTGTTCTGATTAAGAAGTTTGCTTTACAACTGTTTCAGGTTTAGTCCGATGTGGCACTTTGAGCAAGTGTCTGCTATAGTCCCAAGTAAACCAAAACCTTATGAATGTATTTAGTCCACAGAAACTATAAAAAGTTCATATATGTGCATATGAGCATGTGTGTGTGTGTGTGTGTGCCCTTGTCTTGCTATTATGCACCAGTTGCAAGTAAGCATCCCTGTCATAAAAGCAGTGTTCGTTTGCAATCTATGAAATTATGCCCAGCTATTGTGTTGTTGATGTTTGAAGGACCAGGGAGAATATTACCTTGTGTGGAAACTGCTTAAGGGTTGGCAACAAAGACAGCCAGCCATAGAAAATCTACTTTAGAAAATTTTGCCTGACCCCTGCAAGCTAAGAAAAGTAAGCAGAACGCACAAAAATTGCACTTTTGTAGGTGTCAGAAAACAGGATGGTTCATACATGCCATCCACATGAAAATGGTGTTAATATTTAATGCATGAAAAATTTAAAATATTGGTCACCGACTAATATATTTATTGTCGCTACATATTTTTATTTCCAGTCACTTTGTCTTAATGTTCCAGTCTCAAATTAACATCAACTATTTTGATTTCTTCATGTCCATGGAATCTGAATTATTTCATTTCTAAAGAAGTGATTCTAAACATTTGACTTCACAGTCCACTGGAGGCCAAAGTACAAAATTTGGCACACTTCACATGGAAAGTTCATGTATTTTAATGTTAATGTATTTTTTTAGAAAAAAATATACAAAACTATTTTATTATTCATAGTCATTTCTATGAAAACCGTAACATTATTCATCATGCTCAAGCATAAACACAGCACAGTGAGAACCTCAATTGTAAACTATATAAATTTAACTCTTTTCAATAGCAACCCACCTGAGACAATCTTTTATTCTACAGGGTGTCCACAAAGTTTGGCTACATGGAATAAATAAAATCATAACATAAACAATTACATATAAGAAATTGTTATATCTTAAATTATGTGTTAATCCCCATGTACCCAGACTTTGTGGACACCCTATACAATACAAACTGTTTTAAAATGATTAAAACTTTCCATCAAAATTTCATATTTATTTATTGCCCACAGGGGGCTAAAGAGAGGGGAGAAACAAGGACAGACAAAGGGATTAAGTCGATTACATCGATTCCATTGCATAACAGGTACTTATTTAATCGACCCCAAAAGGATGAAAGGTAAAGTCGACCTCGGCAGAATTTGAACTCAGAACATAACGGCAGATGAAATACCACTAAGCATTTTGCCCAGCGTGCTAACAGTTCTGCCACCAAAATTTCATAATTTGGTGGCAAAACCAAAATATAAGACCAATGTTTGTTCCAAACATCGGTCTAACAAAGGCTATTTTACTAAATTCTTCATTTCTCAAAATCAAACAAAATTGGTGTATTTCAAGAGAAAGGTTTCAGCAGAAGTAAAGTGGATCCTCCTCTACTTTGCATAGAATAAACTTTTGAACCCAGCTTCTCGTTCCTTTCGATGTCCACCTGTCCAAGACTGCAGCTGGTTCTACAATACAAACTTCTGGTTTTAAAGTGATCCAAAAACCTTCCATCAAAAATTCATATATTCCAAACACCAGCTTAATGATAAAGTCCTTGTTATTTTCAAAACTAACAGAAACAAAACGTATTTCAACAGAAATATGGTAACAAAAAAAAAAATACAAACAGGGTACTAATGTGCCTGACTAAATTCTAGTTCCAACACTAACCCTTAATACAAAGGCATTTCCTCTCCACTGTAGACAAAATTTAAAAAGACTAGAATGGAAAGAATGAATATGGCATGGGCATCATTTAACATTTTAACTTATTGAAAAGATTAAATTATATAAATCGTGCAGCATTATTTGTCATGGTAGCAATAAATATGTGGTTTGTATCCAGTTAATGAATTCACATTTTCCTCCTTCCCACTCCTCAAATTGTCTAATATTTAAAAAATTCCTTTGCAAAGTTTTTCAATGCTTTGTGTTGAGGTTATGAATTATATAAAAACAAGAGGGTCCCCCCATCATTTAATAGGTAACTTTGGAAGTATACTTTTACCAATGTGCATCATCATTTAGGGCCCTTTTTTTATGTTGGTAGGAATTGGACAGTTTGACAAAAACAAATGAGCTAGAGGTCTATGTCAGGTTCTGCGTCTGTTTTGGCATGGTTTCTATAGCTGAATGCCCTTCCTAATACTAACCACTTAACAGAGTGTGCTGGGTGCTTTTTACATGGCACCAACATATAATAATTATGAATTAACTGATACCAAATTTCTTAATGCTTATACAAAATGAAATTTTCAAATGAGAAATTTGTTTTATCTAATTTTAAGGTAATGTTTCATTCCTATATTTGCAACAAATGTTGCCTTAGTAAATTTTATCAACATATTCACAATTTATTCCATCACAAAGAAAAAAAAATGGAGTATTTTTCAGAAAGTTCTGACACTTATCCTGTACCTCTAGAGTTAACTCTCTCCTCCTCCTCTATGATGTAAAAAGTAACTGGAGGGTGAACCAACCAATCACCATGTATGATATATCAGCTATTATTAAATAGAGATAAAAAAAAAAAAAAAAGAGGGAGAATTAAGTGTTTAAGTTTATAAGATTTAAGAAGATTGAGTGGTGCAATACAGTAGAAAACTGCTTCTTCCTGATGACATATTTTAGGGTGTTATTAGGACATGGCTCTCAGATCTTTTTATAGCTGTTGATATGTCACTAAAACAGTGTTATATTGATGTTAAAACCAGCTTCCACCCCCACCCCCGCCCCACCTCTTCACAGTAAAAGACGATGCTCTAGAAATATAAACAGCATCTGATTCATACAACACAAACATTAATGCTGTGTGTCAAAGCCAACATCTTCTACAAGGTTTTTTTTGTTTGTCATTATAGATGTGTGAGTGACTGAATGTGTACGTACACATGAGTACGTGTGTGCGTGTGTATAGTGCGCACGTGCACACGTCTACATGTGTGTGTGTGTGTGTAAAACATGTTATTCTTACAGACTACATTACTGTGGTAACTTTCAATGTCAAGTGTTTAATAAACCATCTAGAAGATACTGAATAATCTAGCAGACAAATTAAAATAGAAATATTTTACTTGAACTGCTAAGTAGAAATGTAGCTGATATTTCAGTATCCGATTTGACATTTTAGACCCACAGTCACATATGAACATCACAGAAACAAATTTAATACAGCAAGAAAAAAATGTTGAAATACCTTGGAGCAAAAATTGTACTTAAGTTATGCAACTTTAAGAAAACTAACAACTAGCCTATCTCACAATGAGTCATAGTTATTCAGTAACAAAAAAAGTAGGACTTCATCTTCCTGCATTTGAATAGATTTCTGTCTAAGACAAGCAGTTTAAGAAGTGGAGGGGAAAAAGTAGCTGTATTAGAATAGAAAGAAACTTTAAAAATTATCTCTTAAGAGAGATAAAAAAAAAAAAACTTTTTAACCTTCTGATACCAAATCCCTGGCCTTATGAACAAAACTTCCTGTTTCAATGTGATCTCGATAAAATGTTTCCATCAAAATTTCATGTTAATTTATAGTCCAAACACCAGATAAACAATAAAAGCAGACAGAATCCTTAGCACAGCAGACAAAATGCTTAGCAGCATTTATTCCAGCGAATTCAAATTCTACAGAGGCTGACTCTGCATTTCATTCTTTCAGGGGTCGATGATATAAGTACCAGTGATACACTGGGGTCAATGTAATCAAACTAGCTACCTTCCCCAAAATTTCAAGCCTTGCACCAATTAGCAGAAAAAGATTGAAAGAAAGGCAGTGCACTTCAATAGAAGTAAAGCAATAAATGGGTTAAAATAAAGAACACTAAAAAAAATGATTGTAATATAAAGAGAAATACAAAAAAAAAAAACTTGAGCAAAAGCTGAAAATTCAGCAAAAAAAAATCTACAAGGCAACCACGCTACAAGATACTTGAAGGAGTTTTAATTTCTTCAAGAGGCAACCAAATAAACTGAAAATATTTGTTAGTGTTTTAAGTAGTAAATGTTTTGGTAACATTTAGTTTATTCAAATAAGCCTTTCCTGGAGCATGGATAACTTAACAATTCAAATATCTTCCTTCATAGCTACAGACCATTTACAAATCACTATTTAATGGTTTTAATTATTTTCAGACACAATATAAACATGTGCTTTACACATTTAGAAAACTATGACACATTGCAGAGAAAAACCTAAATTTGCAAACTAAAACAATTTAAAATTTAAGTGTTAAAAAAAAAATTATATTCAAACCCGACACATTGTGAGATTAGTAAAGATGAACTTTACAAGTCTTTAATTCATTTCAAATTTTTTTCTTTTACTTGTTTGTCATTAGATTGTGGTCATGCTGGAGCACTGCCTTGAATTTCTTAGTTGACTGAATCAACCCCAGTACTTTTTTATTTTTTAAATCTGGTACTTATTCTATCGAACTCTTTTACCGAACCAGTAAGTTACAGGGAAGTAAACATACCAACACTAGTTGTCAAATAGTGGGGGGGACCACAAACATACAAAGACACACAATGAACTTCTTTCAGTTTCCATATCCCAAATCTATTCACAAGGTTTTGGTTGGCCCAAAGCTGTAGATGGCACTTTTCCAAGGTACCACATAGTGGGACCGAACCCAGAACCACATTGTTAGGAAGCAAGCTTCTTACCACACAGCTATGCCTGTGCCTATATTTATTCAGTTTTTAGGTTTGAATGTTTCCTAAGGTGAGAGAACACTGATTACATTCTGAAAGCCCACAACACTTCTGCAGGTTCTTATTCAATTCTCTTAGTTTCTCTGCCAAGTTGATTTTTGAGGTTTCCCCAACAATTATTGTGTTATCATTTTATTTGACATGACTTTGAAAGGATTCAAACTCACATGCCTCAATTCATAAAGGTGCATGGCCTTGTGATTCAGGTGTTCAGCTCAGAATCATAACATTATGGATTCAAATCCTAGACCTGGCTGTGCACTATGTCCTTAAGACATTTCACATTACTCCAGTCAACTTAGCTGCAACTGAGTAACAACCAATAACAGTGCATCACTCTCTCTTTCATTCTATGTCAAATACTGGATGTTACAACTGGGTCAAAAGGATGGAAGATCCAAAACAATGTCTAGATACCTAAACTAACAAGCAAAAAGCACAATACAAGTTACCAAGCCACAATTGGTTGCAGGTGAGAGCTGGCACTTTAATCCCAGAATACCATTAATCATATCTGTATAGCAATGGACAGCCAGGAAGAGACTTAATAACTGTTTAGCCTTGCAAGAAATATCCTCTCTCTCACTGCGATATACTTATTAAACTTTACAAGAGCCTGCTAACCTCCATCAGACTGTCACCTGTCTTCCTGTAAAAGTTTAATGTATTCCACTGAAAAAGTAGAGCAATTTTTCAGTTTAATGCGAGATTGTTTTATTATAACTTGACATAAAAGTTTTATTCATTTACATATATATATATATATATATATATATATATATATATATATAAAATCATTTAACATCCGCTTTCCATGCTGGCATGGGTTAGACAGCCAGAGGCTGCACCAGGCTCCAGTCTGATCTGGCAATGTTTCTACAGCTGGATGCCCTTCCTAACACCAATTACTCAGTGTAGTGGGTGTTTATTATGTGTCACACCCACACGGGGGCCAAAAGAATGTAGTTGTGTAAAGCTGGAACAATGCAAGAAGGTACAAAGTAAACTATAAATTGAAAAGGAAACAGAACAAAGTTACAATTTTACTTTGTATTTCTATATTTTGGGGTAAAGATCCCTTCTTCAGGACTTTCGGAAGAGCAGTCGTTAGAAAAAGTCTGTTGCTCAGAGGTGCAAATTACACCTCACAATGATTCACAAAAACTACCACTATATATATATATCTTATCTTTTATTTCAGTTATTAAACTAATGGCTATGCTGGAGTGCCACTTTGAAGAATTTTTCTTTAACCTGACACTAATTCTGTTGGTCCCTTTTGCTAAACCACTAAGTTATGGGAACACATTCACACCAACACTGGTTGTCAAGCAGCAATGGTGGTGGACAGACACACAGAGGTCTTCTTTCAGCTTTTGTCCATCAAAAGCATGCACAATGCTTTGGCCAGCCCAAAGCTGTAGAAGACATTTGCCCAAGGTGCTACACAATGGGGCTGAACTTGGAACTGTGTGTGTGCGAGCGAGCGAGCGAGCGAGCGAGCGAGCGTGCGTGCATGCGTGCGTGCGTGCGTGCGTGCAGAACATAAGCCAAGATGTATGAGGGATGAACATATTTCACCAACTGACATCCATAGGATGATTGCCATTTCACAGCCTTCTCCGTGTAATAATTTTATTTTTCAACTGAGTTGGAAAATTGATGTAACCAGGATGTTCTTTGATCTGAAGAGCTAACCTTCATATCAAAGGACTACTTTGTGGTATGGTCGCTGGGGCCACTACAGGAGCTTCTTTGTGATCACCACAGGATTCTATGAACCCATATTTTGCACATTAAATAAATATAGACAGATATGATATATAATCACTTTAACATTCCCTTCTCCATACTTCCATAGATTAGATAGAATTCATTGAGGCAGATTTTCTATGATCAGATATCCTTCCTGTTGCCAATTGTCCCCCATTTCCAAGGAAGGTATTATTTCCTCACAGAAGATTGGAAATGAAGGACACTGCATGTACAACAGTGACACTCCGTTACAAATATCAGAAAAAGAGACACACTAACATAAATGCATGCACACCCAATGGGATTATTTCAGTTTATCAAACCCATTGATAAGGCTTTGGTCAGTCCAGGACTACAGTAGAAACCTCTTGTCCAAGGTGCCATATAGTAGGACTGAACCTAAAACCATGTGGTTGGGAAGCAAACTTCCTAATCATAGAGCCAAGCTTATCGGTAATATATATTTCTTTTTTATTGATTGTCTAGAACAGTTAGAAAAAAAGACCATCTTCAGTAGAATCATTCATACACATGGATAATTCCATTCATAATGGAATGAGTTACTAATTAAAGCTGAAATTAATTGAAATCCTAATGTATTAGAAATTTGACCCTTAGAAAAAAAAATTGAGTTTCTTAAGTAGACAAGTATTAGAAGCATTAATTGATTCACGAGAGGTCATACATTCTTGCATAAACCTGTGAACATTATGGTACAGGAAGGAAACACGATCTGGGCCAACATAAGGGTGTTGTGATTTTATGACTGAACTAAGCAACTTTATATATTAAGATCTATGATACAGAATCTGGTTTTAAGTGTTCACATTTAAATTAAAACATTTTCAAAATTTATCAAATATTTATACTTAATGGTTAGTTGTGGTTTACAAAAAGATTCAATAAGCAATTTTATATGACTGGTTTACTGGACTTATGTAAATGACATTTACAAAAATATAAAGCTTTGTTTTTAGAAAAGAAACTGAAAAAAAAAAAAAAAAAATTAAGTTGTATTTGCCATCATTTGGATCCTGCTTGAAATCCACTTTGTAAAGAGGAAATTATTTCAAACTGATAATAAACCACAAATTTAGAGATGGAATAGTCTTAAGCTCTGTACAATTATTCTTTTCCATCTAAAAGGGCCAAAAGATAAAATTGATAAGTTTTTGTTTTTCTTTACACAACAGAAAAAAAAAATTATACAATACTCGAATTTCTTCCAAGAACCAATATTTTATGCAACACTCTCCCTCTCTCTCTCTCTCTCTTTATAAAAATATGTTAGCATCATGAAAAGAGAATAAGTCTAGAAAATACAATTGAATATAAAAAGACAAAATAATTTGCTGCCTGTTTCCACAACTTCCACATGTGCTTCAGGGATTTTACTGTCTGTTGCTACAACTTCCACAGGTGCACTGTCTGTTTCCACAACTTCCGCTGGCGCTTCGGGGATTTTACTGTCTGTTCCTACAACTTCCACAGGTGTTTCAGATAGTTTGCCGTCTGTTCCTACAACTTCCACAGGCGTTTCAGATAGTTTGCCGTCTGTTCCTACAACTTCCACAGGCGTTTCAGATAGTTTGCCGTCTGTTCCTACAACTTCCACAGGCGTTTCAGATAGTTTGCCGTCTGTTCCTACAACTTCCACAGGCGTTTCAGATAGTTTGCCGTCTGTTCCTACAACTTCCACAGGCGTTTCAGATAGTTTGCCGTCTGTTCCTACAACTTCCACAGGCGTTTCAGATAGTTTGCCGTCTGTTCCTACAACTTCCACAGGCGTTTCAGATAGTTTGCCGTCTGTTCCTACAACTTCCACAGGCGTTTCAGATAGTTTGCCGTCTGTTCCTACAACTTCCACAGGCGTTTCAGATAGTTTGCCGTCTGTTCCTACAACTTCCACAGGCGTTTCAGATAGTTTGCCGTCTGTTCCTACAACTTCCACAGGCGTTTCAGATAGTTTGCCGTCTGTTCCTACAACTTCCACAGGCGTTTCAGATAGTTTGCCGTCTGTTCCTACAACTTCCACAGGCGTTTCAGATAGTTTGCCGTCTGTTCCTGCAACTTCCACAGGCGTTTCAGATAGTTTGCCGTCTGTTCCTGCAACTTCCACAGGCGTTTCAGATAGTTTACCGTCTGTTCCTGCAACTTCCACAGGCGTTTCAGAGAGTTTACCGTCTGTTCCTGCAACTTCCACAGGTGTTTCAGAGAGTTTACCGTCTGTTCCTGCAACTTCCACAGGTGTTTCAGAGAGTTTACCGTCTGTTCCTGCAACTTCCACAGGTGTTTCAGAGAGTTTACCGCCTGTTCCTGCAACTTCCACAGGTGTTTCAGAGAGTTTACCGCCTGTTCCTGCAACTTCCACAGGTGTTTCAGAGAGTTTACCGCCTGTTCCTGCAACTTCCACAGGTGTTTCAGAGAGTTTACCGCCTGTTCCTACAACTTCCACAGGTGTTTCAGAGAGTTTACCGTCTGTTCCTACAACTTCCACAGGTGTTTCAGAGAGTTTACCGTCTGTTCCTACAACTTCCACAGGTGTTTCAGAGAGTTTACCGTCTGTTCCTACAACTTCCACAGGTGTTTCAGAGAGTTTACCGTCTGTTCCTACAACTTCCACAGGTGTTTCAGAGAGTTTACCGTCTGTTCCTACAACTTCCACAGGTGTTTCAGAGAGTTTACCGTCTGTTCCTACAACTTCCACAGGTGTTTCAGAGAGTTTACCGTCTGTTCCTACAACTTCCACAGGTGTTTCAGAGAGTTTACCGTCTGTTCCTACAACTTCCACAGGTGTTTCAGAGAGTTTACCGTCTGTTCCTACAACTTCCACAGGTGTTTCAGAGAGTTTACCGTCTGTTCCTACAACTTCCACAGGTGTTTCAGAGAGTTTACCGTCTGTTCCTACAACTTCCACAGGTGTTTCAGAGAGTTTACCGTCTGTTCCTACAACTTCCACAGGTGTTTCAGAGAGTTTACTGTCTGTTCCTACAACTTCCACAGGTGTTTCAGAGAGTTTACTGTCTGTTCCTACAACTTGAACAGGTGTTTCAGGGAGTCTACTGTCTGTTTCCACAACTTCCACATGTATTCAGAGAGTTTACTGTCTGTTCCTACAACTTCCACAGGTTCCTTAGGAAGTTTGTCTGCTCCTCCAGCCTCCAAAGGTTTACTGTTAAGCAGTTTATTGTCCATTCTTCCAAAGGTGCTTCAAGCAATTTACTTCAACTCCTTCAGTCAGAAAAAATTCTTCACACTATTTTTAAATTCTCCAATCACAAAAATTTTCTAAGAATTCCAAATGTCTTAAGTTATAATTCTCTATAAGCATAAAAACTGATTCTTCATTGTTTTTTCTTTTTTTTTTCTTCAGTGATACAATATAGACCTACAGACTAATCAAAAGAATATGCTTCACAAAAATCTCTTAACTCTGGTAGTAACTAAGGTAAGTGGTAAGCAACAGATGTCTACACGTACAAATTATATAAGCTAGCATAAAATAATAAAGTGTCCTATATATTAAATGATGCAGAAGAAAACCCATTAAGAAATATCACAAGTTTTTACTTCTTAATTGGACATACAAAAACACTAAAATCAACATCAGTAATGCTCAAGTGATTTTCTTTTCTGTTTTGGCGAATTTTTTCTATAACTGATGAAATAAAATGTTGGTTGATTATTTCCCCCGCCAAGAGAAAGAGAGAATGGGAGTAAAAGAAAGATACAGAAGAAATTAGCATAATAGGTGGTGCAAGAGGAGCATAATTACTTTCTGAGAAATAATACAGTTTTTTTAATGAAATTTGACAGAAATAAATTTTCAATGGAGTAGGTTGCAATTATGTAAATTAAATTTAGAAAAAAATTAGGAAATATTTATTGCATATATACAAATGAGAAATTTACTTTAATATTATTTTAAGATAATTTTTATCTCAAAATTAATATTCATTTTATTTTGTATTAACTCCCAAGAAATCTGATACAAGTGAAATTGTTATTATTCCTGATAATACCCATGGTAATAAAACTATACTTATTAAGTTACCTGCAACACTAGTACTACATGAGAATTAAGAACCAAATACTCTACGTAAACATTTCCGTTCATAGACTTTTTAAAGAAAATTATTACATATTAGAAATACTTGGGGTTAAGCAGTGACCTTACATACTATCACCACACTCAGCATTGTGTATTTTGAAAACCCCATCTCGGAGGATTCTAGTGCAGTAGTTATCAACTGCAGTTCAAACAGCCTTCCAGCAGCCCTCCGCAGTCTACCTGATAGAGTTTATTAACTTCACCCTTTTGGTGCAACCCCTAAAAATAAACCAGGTTTTAGCTCTGGCTAGGATATTAAGATCGACTGCCACTGTTCTAGAAGTATTTAGTGTTATTGTGTATTAATTGATCAACACAATAGGAGGTCATCGATCAGCTACAAACTGGCAAACTACCTCTATACAATGCATTACTAACCATATTGTACCTTTGATTCTTGACAAATCCATTTTACAATTACAGCATGGAATTAGCTCTTGAAAAATACTTCACTTAAACATTATTTGGTATCAAAATTTTTGTAACATCAAATAAAAGTTGAGATTTTGTGTTTCTGAATGTCTGTGTCCTCCATGCACTGAGAGCTTTAGTTTCAATGGTCTTAAACTAAAATCACTTGCCAGGTATGCACAGCTCTCCAAACATTCATATTAATTCCTTATATATAGACTACTGCTCCCACCTATGGCCACCACATAATGTAAAATTAACAGTGGAACTCAAAGCAATCCAGTGAAGCTACACAAAGAAGATTGTCTCAATGCAACATGTCAGCTACTAGGAAAGGCTGAAAAAGTTAAGACACTAATCCCTAGAATGAAAGCAGGAAAGATATGCAGTGATCTGGAAGGACTTGTACCAAACTAATTTCGAAAGTTATACAAACAGCAAAACAGAGTCAAAATACCACTGCATGGTACCAAAGATATCGACATTGCCATCAGGATACATGAACAGATACTGCAACACCTTGGCTTTCAAGGGCCCACAGTTATTGAATATCCTACCAAAAAGCCACATATCAAAGGAGGTTTCAAATAGTGAAAAGTGTAACAAAGCTCATGCAGGTGCCCCAGTATGGCTGCAGCTCTTGAATGGAAATTAATAACAGAAAAAGAAAAAAATAGAATGTATATTTAGTATTTTCCAAAAATGTGTGTGGATTCACAGCATCCAGAGATGCTATGAATCCACTCAAATATAGTCTTATTCAGAATGTATCTGTTGTTAGGAGGGAGCTTTGTAAGTCTTGTCCAACTTCCAAACACCCGTTTCAATCTTCCAATTAACATCCACTCTCTATGTTGATCTGGTTCAGAGGGGTTGTCACAGTTTTGAGTCACCTTCCTTCTGGGAGCCACAGCTCTCGTAGGTTAAAGCTTATACATGTCATTTGTATTGGTTTCCACAGCTGGATTCTCTTCCTGTCACTTTACAGAGTGTACTGGACGTAGTTTCTAAAGTTGAATAACTTTCAGCAAGACAAGAAGGAGCTTACAACCCAAGATATACACTGCACATTCCCCTCAACCACCCACCACCATTTACAGAAGTGAAGGGCCATGTCCATAGTAAATGTAGAAAATAGTCAGTAACCTGTAGTGGGTAGTTCAGTGGTCCTCGACCCCTTTTTACCCAGGGACCTCTTTGAATCCTATTTTACTGTGAGAGTGGACCCTCATAGCCATTCAAGGTTTAAATAATCCTATTTTCATAAATATTAAGAATTTTATTCTTTTATTTGACTGCAGCCATGCTGGAGCACCACCTTTAGTCAAACAAATCAACCCCAGGACATTCTTTGTAAGCCTAGTATTTTGCCGAACTGCTAAGTTACAGGGACAAACACACCAACATCGGTTGTCAAGCAATGGTGGGGGGATACATATATACATTTTTATATAAATATATATATATATATATACCCAAGCCTATTCCATTTTTTTTAGGAGGGGGTAGCCGCAACAAGACACACCAGGCATTTCATTCATTTCCCAGCTCAGAGAGGCAAGAAGCCCGTGATGAAACAAGCCCGTGATGAAAGAAGCCCGTGATGAAAGAAGCCCGTGATGTATGCTCGGGTCAAGGTATAGAACAACCCCAATATCAGTAGTGGGGCCCAACAGCATATTCTTTGAGCAACATCAAATTCTCTCATCCATCCACAAACTCTCCAAACTTTCCTATCTCACACACACGCGCGCGCGCCCCCACACACCCACGCGCCCACCCACACACCATGTGGTTGGGAAGAAAGCTTCTTACAACATTGTATTCGGAAAAATTTTGTGTATTGTAGAAGGATAATTTATTGCTGATAAATTTTAACACCAAAATCTTATGTGGACCCCCAAAGGGTCATACGGATCCTAGTTGAGAGCAAGTGGTGTACACAAAGGAAGAAAAAGAGAAGGAACAATAACAGAAGTTAGAAGTGGATATTTGAGTGGTGGGGAGAGGAACATTTAGATAGCAATCATACAGGGAGTGGGAGTGCTATGTTTGAGTGAATATGTTTGATGCAGGTTCGAACTGGGGAACAAGCTATTCACTGTGTTTTGTCACAGAGAATATATCTTGCTTTTTGACAAATGGTGTGTATACACATAGATCAGCTCACAGCACCGCTTACATAGCTCATGAGATGTTAAAATTTCGGAGCAATCTCCTCATCAGTCACAGACACTAAGCAGATGACACTATGAACTGGATTAAGAGATTACCGTTCTTATTCTGTTCCAGTCACCATACGATAAATGGCAGCACTATACAGCGACTCATCATAAGTAAATGGAGGGGAGGGCTAAACAGTGATAAGGGACATTGTAATGTTGTTATGAGCCTGACCAGGCTTGATGCAGGTTCAAACTGGGGAACAAGCTACTCAGTGTGTTTTTGGCACAGAGAATATATCGCGCTTGTTGACAAATGGTGTGTATACAATTCATAATTTATGGTGTGTACATTTGCTCAGGTGACCAAGGAAGGGAATGAGAGAGAAAGGAATGATATCAGGATTGGAATAGGTGGAAAAGTGGAAAGAGCAAGAGTATAATGGGAAGGAAGTACTGATGTTGGAAGGGAATGATGAGAATAGCAGGGGTAGTCAAAGGGTGAAAAGGATGGGATAGAGAAAAAAAAAAAAAAAAAAAAAAAAAAAAAAGAGTAAAACATCATTTGGTTAGAAATAATACATTTCTAAATCTCTCAGAGAGATTTATGCAGTAGTGATATGATGAAGTAGTTGTATATTGTCAACTTAATGTGACAGTCCCCTGAATGGAATAATACTACCGTTGGTTAGACCGAGGAAGCTGCACCGTTTCCTGTCAGCCTTGACACATTTCCTGTGTCCTTATGTTTACAAGGGAGAGACAAGTACCTCCACTCAGTTAAGCCTGCATCCAGAGACACGTTTCTGAGTCTTTGGTCATCATCAGTCTGGACTAGCATGACTTACTAGTCGAAGATGCCTGTCAAGCCATTGTAAACTTAATTCTAATGAAATACATTCACTGATTTCAAATTTAGAAATCAGTGAACATAAGGACACAGGAAATGTGTCAAGGCTGACAAGAAGCGGTGCGGCTTCTTAGGTCTAAACAACAGTAGTATCATTCCCTTCAGGGGACTGTCACATTAAGTTGACAGTATACAACTACATCATCGTATCACTACTGCATAAATCTCTCAGAGATTTAGAAATATATTATTTCTAAATTTGAAATCAGTGAATGTATTTCACTAGAATTATTATATGCTTACAAGGGCTTGACAGGCATCTTCGACTAGCAGGTCATGCTACTCCAGACTGATGACAAGCAAAGACTCAGAAATATGCCTCTGGATGCAGGCTTAGCTAGGTGGAGGTGCCTGTCTCCCCCTTGTAAACATAAGGACACAGGAAATGTGTCAAGGCCGACAGGAAGTGGTGCAGCTTCCGAGGTGTAACCAACAGTAATATTATTCCATTCAGGGGACTGTCACATTAAGTTGACAGTATACAACTACATCATTAGGTTACATTGGAACTAAATCTTCATTCTGCTGTAGAGCTAAGTCAATCAGGAGTAGTGTTTTTATTTTAATCTGAGTAGATTAAAATAAAACAGGTATGAAACATCAGCTATAGCTTTTGATAAAAAAAAATTCCAGAAGCAATGTCTTGGATATTTTAGCAACAATTCTATATGTAACCAGCCACACCCAGTGTCAAGGGATATATTGAAAAAAGTCTCCTGTGGTCCACAATGTTAGATACCTTCTTTTAAAAGGTGACTCATTAGTGAGTACATTCTTTGCAATGTCATGTTTAGCAACATTATAACTGCTACTGTCAATGGACTCCTGTGTTTCATGTTGATATTAAGCTCTCTCGTAAAAATTTGACTTTCAAAATTAGGCCTAGTTTGTAAAATGAACATCAAAAGGACACCTTCAATAAAACTGGAAACTAGTTCCTATTGAAGGTTTTTAATTCTAATGTAAACAAGTTGTCTTTCATCATTTTGTTACATACGAGAGAAAATCCAAAATCAACATACATTTACAGATGCAATACTTAGATAAATCAGTGTTGTATCCTGGGGTCACAGGATTTTAGGGCTTACAACAAACCCCCTCATCCAGGCGACCTAGCCTGGGTTGATGAAGCCGAGAACCATGCTCAAACAGCATTCTGACCCCACCAATCCCCTTTTTTCTGCCAGAACCATCTAAATGCTCTCGGCAACCCCTATGTTCTTGATATTTCTTCTGTGAGGTCCTGAAATGTCCGGAGTGCCATAACCCTTACTTAGAATATAACCTGCAAACCATTAACTGCCAACCCCCTTTGATTTATTTGTACCTGGCACCAAGTTCTAGCTATGTAGTAAACATTGCTGGTTTCCTTCAGTCATAATATTACCAACATGAATTTGGAACAAGCTCAAAATTACAGAAACTAATGGTGGAAAATGCTATTTGGTAATAAAGAGTTTCAATTTTATCTCTGCTACTTTTATTCAAACACTGGACTTCAACTTATTGTTTTCATTTTTCACATACACACACACACACACACATATGTATATACACACACACACAAATACATACATACATATTGCCAAACTGGTCTCATGCCAGTGGCACGTAAAAAGCACCATTCGAGCATGATCGTTGCCAGTGCCAGTGGCACACAAAAAGCACCATTCGAGCATGATCGTTGCCAGTGCCAGTGGCACATAAAAAGCGCCATCCAAGCGTGATCGTTGCCAGTGCCACCTGACTGGCTCCTGTGCCGGTGGCATGTAAAAAGGACCATTCAAGCATGGCCAATGCCAGTACTGCCTGACTGGCCCTCAGGCCGGTAGCACATAAAAAGCACCCACTACACTAAGAGTGGTTGGCGTTAGGAAGGGCATCTATCTGTAGAAACTTTGCCAGATCGGATTGGAGCCTGGTGCAGCCTTCTGGCTTGCCAGCCCTCAGTCAAACCGTCCAACCCATGCCAGCATGGAAAGCAGGCGTTAAACAACAATGATGATATGTGTGTGTGTGTGTGTGTCCATCTCTTATGTAACTGCTAAGTTATTTAAATTATATTCATTATAATGATGAAATTAACATTTATCCAAATGACATTAAAGTTATGTTAAATTTTTTTTAAACAGTCTACAGCAGGTCCCTTCTCATACTTTAACCCTGCTTTCCTAAGCACAAAGCTGTCCAGCCCCTTAGGGTTTATAACCTTGCAAGCTGCATGATGATCTCAGTGGAACTGGTGCCACAAAAAAAAGCACCCAGCACATATTGTAAATTGGTTGGCATTAAGAAAAGCATCCAGCTGTGGAAACCAAGTAGACACTGGGACCCATCAAAATGATAGACTATTTCAAATCAGCCTGAATTATTCACCATAGTTCTCTTAGCAGCTGCAACCAAGTCTGACAATGCTGTGCTGGTGGTGCCCCAGTGTCACATTGTGCATCTCTACCAATGACTTTATTTGGGTGCAGAAGTCTTCAAAATATAACATCCAAGTCATTGCATCTCCAACATAATATTCATCTGGAGTAAAGATTGCTTTCCAACATAACATGGCAGTCCTAGTTTAGGACAAATATTACTGTAATTTAGCCCCAGGAGACATGGTCTCTAGCTGGTTATACCACACGATCTGTGTCCTTACATTTTCGAACAAGGGAACCTAGCACCCCCACCCAGCTCAGTGTATCATGATTTCCAGGTTATTTCCCTTTATCAGCAGCAAATAATTGTTCAGCTGCCAAATTCCCGTTCAAAATATATAGTTTTCAAAGTGACAACTAGCCACTGATCCTGGGGCTAAATTACAGCAACATTCATCCTAAACCAGGACAGCCATGTTATGTTGGCAAACAATCTTTACTCCAAAGTACTGGTGCTGAATATCTCTTGTTGCAAGATTTAAAAATAGTAATTTTCTAATAACATTCATCCGTTTTGTATCCATTTTTCCATGCTAGCATAGGTTAAAAGAATATATTGAGGCATTGTTTTACAGCCCGGTACCCTTATTGCTGACTTCCCCATTTTCAAATACGGGGCCTATTTCACAGGCCTTTGAAAACAAAGCAACTGGATGCATTGCTTACAGCTAATATGTGTAAACATACAGACACTATGTATATAACACACAACAGGCTCCTTTCAGTTTCCATCTACCAAAACCACTTACAAAGCTTTGACTAGCCTAAGGCTGTAGTAGAAGGCACTGGCCCAAAACCTAAAACCATATGGTAAGCAGAGTGGTTGATGTTAGGAAGGGCATCCAGCCATAAAAACCATACCAAAACAAACACTGAAGCCTGGTGTAGTCTTCTGCCTAGCCAGCTCTTCTCAAACCATCCAACCCATTCCAGCATAGAAAGCAGATATTAAATGGTGATGATATATGCACACACACACACACACACACACACACACACACACACACACACACACACACACACACACACACCAATTGCTTAAGTGACTTGATCCAAAGCAGTGTTGTAACTGAAGAGTCATTTTAACTAGTTAAGGTTACAGAAACCGACATAGTTCACTTCTATTTCTTAGTAGTACAGCATTTGGATCTTTTGTGTTTGGTTGCCAGCGGTTCCAAAAATTAAAGTTTACTGAAAATTTTCAAATTTGGCACAATAATACACTTGCCCAAACTGAATTGCTGGAGTTATTTTTTCCAGAAAAATGTTTTTAAGAAGTTATAGAGGTTTAAAGTTTGATCATTTTCATCCAGTCAGGAAACAGGATTTGGAAGCGGTCATTTTGTGTGACTGCACATTTTGCCAACAACCTGAAAATAGTACGTGTTAATATTTGTAAACATGTTATGTCTCTGGTAATTTTCTTTCATGTAAATAAATCTTATTTAGCTGTTATTTTTAGCATGAAAGTTCTCTGGAAATTTTTCTTTATGTAAAATGTTTGTTAATTTAAGAGAAAAACGGTTTTAAATCTCTGAGTGATATGTTGGCAAATAAACTGTAATAGATTTATCCAAACAATTTTATTCAGCTATTATTTTTAGCACATCTCACAACCACCTCAATGCTCAATGAACAATTTGAATATGCAAACTGAAAAACTTGTCTGGTCTCACAATACACTCCTCCGAAAACCTGCTCAGGTGGGACCCTTCCTCGGTTGACTGCTGTCAACACAGGCTTCCTCACAGACCTTTCAAAAACTTACTATGGCAACAGGCAAAAGAGTTGTCACTATCAAAACAGACATGAACATGTCTGTGGCTTACTATTGGCTAAAATTACCAAAATTTTCAAACTTTAATTACTAATAACCCTCTATTGATTTATAGCGAAAAGTACTTTCACGTCATTAATTAGCCTATAAAAGTGTTATTATTACACTGAATATGAAATCAATTCACACAGAAAATGGCAGCCGCTGGCAACCAAACAGAAAAGATCCTAGCAGTTTAATATGAAACGTCAAAGTCTTGCACTTCTGCAACCCAACACTGACAATTCAACTGCACCTTAGATTAAGTAGAATGGTTGTTACCTTAGATACAGTGGAATGGTGTCAATGACCAGGTCATGCCATATGATTAAGAAATATAAATTCAAATATTAAAACTGAATAGAATAGGTTTAATGTTAGCTAAAAGGACTTTCACAACTATATATATATATATATATATATATATATATATATATATATATATATATATACACACACTAAAATACACATACAAACATACATATGTATTTTTCAAATGATAAAGACTAAAGTTTAAAATATACCCAGGGTGTCGAATCTCAGAGAGAAGACTATCAAAACACAGATACATTTTTGACAACATCCTAATTGTTGTAAGCTTAAATAAAAATATTTAAGGATAGCAGTTCCCTACCAACACTTCAGTCATTTCTGCCACCACCACCACCACAATAGCTAATTCCTTAACCCGCTGGGCCTGGTTGAATATCAACAGCTCTGAATCAAATATCTAGGTCATAACATGACAGAAAAATAAGCTATTGAGATTAGGTTTCTTTCAGATTTGTCAAATAACCTGCTTAACAGGTAGGAGACTACAAGAGAGACAGTGAGAGAGACCAGGAGAGAGGGAGAGAGAATTCTCTGGAACTTAGACTATGAAAAGTATTAGAAAACAGGTTGAATTTAGACAACTAAGTGTTTCCTTTTATAGTATAGATACTATGGAAAAAGAACGATTTAGATATTCTATGCACACACCAAATAAAAGGAACATTTCAAATAAATACAATTGAAAATAAATAACAATTATTGGGGTCACAGCTTGCAGTGAAGATAGGAACTGCAAATAGATAAAATGAATTAAGAGAGGTTTAAAATAAACCAAATATTGACACGTTGATCAAGTGAACTGTAGAAATAGTGATTTAATAAGGTATAGAGCATGTTTATCTACATGAAGAGGGTCTAAGCCAACATTACTGCACTGGGTGGCATACAAGACACTATTTTCAAAAATGTCACACACACAAAAAAAAAAAAAAATTTAGAAAAAAAGAAAAAGCACCTGGGATCCTATATGTGAGGGTGGGGGCAAAGGTACATGCTTTAAGTCTTTAGCTTTCAGATTACTGCACGAAATGTAAAACTTAGTTACACCGTTTTGAATTAATCAGGCATTATTTTTTAGAGGTTGAGATTCTGATGATGGGATTGTTTATTCTGAGAATAAAATTATAGGTAGGAGAGGTCACATCTGGTCAGTTTCAACATAAAATGGAAACATTTCAGGTCAGGTGTGGCCTGCACCAAAAACTTTTTCAGAATATGAGCTACCAGGCGTGGCCGTGTGTTAAGCTTGCTTCCCATCCACATGGTTCTGGGTTCAGGCCTACTACATGGCACCTCATGCAAGTGTCTACGATAGCCTTGGCCTGACCAAAGCCTTGTGACAGAGAGAGAGAGAGAGAGAGAGAGAGAGAGAGAGAGAGAGAGAGAGAGAGAGAGAGAGAGAGAGAGAGAGAGAGAAAGAGAGAAAGTGACACAGAGAGAGAGACAGACAGACAGTGACACAGAGAGAGAGGCAGTGAGAGAGGCAGTGAGAGAGGCAGTGAAAGAGACAGAGAGAGAGGCAGTGACACAGAGAGAGAGGCAGTGACAGAGAGAGAGGCAGTGACAGAGAGAGAGGCAGTGACAGAGAGAGAGGCAGTGACACAGAGAGAGAGAGGCAGTGAGAGAGAGAGAGGCAGTGAGAGAGAGAGAGGCAGTGAGAGAGAGAAGCAGTGAGAGAGAGAGGCAGTGAGAGAGAGAGGCAGTGAGAGAGAGAGGCAGTGACACACAGAGAGGCAGTGACACACAGAGAGGCAGTGACACACAGAGAGGCAGTGACACACAGAGAGGCAGTGACACACAGAGAGGCAGTGACACACAGAGAGGCAGTGACACACAGAGAGGCAGTGACACACAGAGAGGCAGTGACACACAGAGAGGCAGTGACACACAGAGAGGCAGTGACACACAGAGAGGCAGTGACACACAGAGAGGCAGTGACACACAGAGAGGCAGTGACACACAGAGAGGCAGTGACACACAGAGAGGCAGTGACACACAGAGAGGCAGTGACACACAGAGAGGCAGTGACACACAGAGAGGCAGTGACACACAGAGAGGCAGTGACACACAGAGAGGCAGTGACACACAGAGAGGCAGTGACACACAGAGAGGCAGTGACACACAGAGAGGCAGTGACACACAGAGAGGCAGTGACACACAGAGAGGCAGTGACACACAGAGAGGCAGTGACACACAGAGAGGCAGTGACACACAGAGAGGCAGTGACACACAGAGAGGCAGTGACACACAGAGAGGCAGTGACACACAGAGAGGCAGTGACACACAGAGAGGCAGACACACAGAGAGGCAGACACACAGAGAGGGAGACACACAGAGAGGGAGACACACAGAGAGGGAGACACAGTGACAGAGAGGGAGACACAGTAACAGAGAGGGAGACACAGTGACAGAGAGAGAGAGAGAGTGACATATTTACACTTGTGCATCTCCAAATGTTGAGAGCTACAAATACGGATGTTGTTCATCTTGTCAACAAATCACTTGTCGAACAGTATTAAACATACAAACACACAGTCCTACCTTATCAAACAAACATGCTGATTGCATTGCATCTCTACCAAGCTATCTTAGCAGTCATTAAGTCACTTCATATTATACACACACACACACACACACACAAGTACCATGCAGAGGTACAATTCACAAGTTTGTTTTTTGTTTTTTTAATTTTAGCTTCCCAAGAAAAGGCAATGGGAAAAACCACTTTTAATGTTTCCTCTTTAGAATCATTGCATGAAAACAACTTCAAGAGCCCTAACATAACACTAAATTTCGCATCAAGAACTTGACATTCGAAAATTATAATTTCTATGCAAAGAGGAAGAAAACATTTTAGCTTTTTGAATATTTTTACTACTAGCCTCCTGTTTATGACTTTCTAATTTTCAATTGAAATACTTTTACTAAAAGAAAATGACAACAAAAAAAATTCCATTTACTGTTTTTGCTTATTATTAAAAGACTTCTATCTTGGGATAAATATGTTAGACATAAACAACAATGTCTCGCAGAACATCCCCTACATGTCAATTATGCCAATTAAATCTAATCAGGAAGTATATTAGATGTTCTTCCATCTTCAAAATGAAATTGGTTCAAACTTAAGTGTGGGCAAGTGTCAGAGAAGAGGAGAGTAAGTGGCGGCAACCAACTTGGTTTGGAGAAGAAAAAATAACCTTAAATTTCAGTGGCGTTTACTTAAAATGAATAAAGAAAACCTAGGGAAGAGATTAAGAGATTAACTATGAAAAAATTTAATTTCGGAACAAATCAAGGCCCTGAAATGATTGTTCCCTTCACTAATTGCAGAGAGATTGTTTAATCTCTTATTATTAGAGATCAGATTTTTCTTTCTTCTTTCTCAATGGCATAAGCATGGCTAGGTGGTTGACGCTTAACCATATGGTCCCAGGTTCAGTCCCACTGTGTGGAATGTTGGGCAAGTGTGTTTTACTATAACCCTGGCCCAACCAAAGTCTTGTGAGTGGATTTGGCAGATGGAAACATGTCTGTGCCCCACCACCACAGCTTGGCAACAGATAGTGGTTTGTATCTAACTTAGAAGTACAGCAAAAGAGACCAACAAAAAGTACCAAACTAAAAAAAACTACTGGGTTAGATTTGTTCAACTAAAAAAACAAAAAAAAAACAAAGTGGTGCTCCAGCATGGCCACAGTCCAATGACTAAAACAAGTAAAAAAAGATAAGGTCTTAAAACCTTATAACAGTGTGGGGGAAGGGGTAACAAATCAGATTTTATCTTGCTTCAGTCATTCAAGTATGGCTATGCTGGAGCACTGCTTTCAAGGATTTTTAGTCAAATGAGTCAACACAGTACTTTCTCTTTTTAAAGCCTGAGACTTGTTCTATTGGTCTCTTTTGCCAAACCACTAGGTCATGGGTGAATAAACATTAGTTCAAGCAGTGATGGAGGGGGGGATACAAAGAGACAAACACAATGGGTTTCTTTCAGTTTCCATCTACCAAATCCACTGATGAGGCTTTGGTCAATTCGAGGTTATAAAAGACAATTGACCAATATGCCACACAGTGGAACTGAACCCAGAACCCTGTGGGTGAGAAGTAAACTTCTTACCACACTGCCATGCCTGCACCTATGTAAATATAAAACTTAATACTGTAAATATCCTCCAGACCCAACTGGCCTGTCAATGGTAGCTACTGAAAACTTCTGGGTATGGATCTGCAATTGTCACTAAGAATATACATGAAACAAATTCTACTCCCTCTTCTGCTGAGGAAGACCTTCAGTTTTGTTAGTTATAAGGCAACCTCACAAGAAGAAAAAAATAAACACCCAGTACTCAGTACAAAAAAATTAGGGGCATTAAGAGCATTAGGGCATCTGACCAATGAAATTATACCAAAACCAAGACAGTGAAACGAGATGGGGTCCCTTAAGTTATTGGATACAGTCAAACTGTCCAACCCTTGCCAGCAATGGAAAGCAGATAGGAAGTGATGATGAAATATAAGTGCATATTGACCTTACATTTTTATTTGTTGAAACACGTGTGTGTGTGTGTATGTACATGTAAGTAGTATGAGTATGTGGCACAAAAATATCAAGTTCAAGGGCTTATCAAATTTCACATTCTATTGTAGCTAATCATCCTATGACATTTCAACTTTCAGACATATCAATTTTATCCTTTTCTTCTTAAAAGCAACAATTAATGCATCAAATATCCAGTATTTCCCTTAATGGTTTTGTCTCCCCCCCCCCCATACACACACACCTGATCTTTCCTTCAGTTAATAATATTAGTTTGTCCATCGTTGTCAATGATGACCAAGGAGATCACATGGGAGAAAATAGGGCACAGTGTGTCCAACTATGGGTCAGTCGATCCAATACATGCTTGGAAGGCTCTGCTGCAGATGGGGCACCGGTGTTCCATTGGGACTGAAGGCAAAGAGCTGGCTCTGCTCTCATGTAATTTGTTTTCTTTGTGCCCCTGCAATTCTGTTCTGTACATAGGTGGCACCTCTGTTGGTTCATCTTTGCCAGGGTGGAGGTCTTTATGTTTGCATTTCCCAGATGTCAGGGTTGATCTCAAAGTTCTTAGTGAGACTAAGGATCATCCGGAAGACCCACTTTTTCCGCCCACCTTCATACACTTGCCTTCCACCAGTTCACTGTAAAACAGTCTCTTGTGGGGTCGCATGTCAGGCATTCAAAGCAGAGGCCCAGAATGCAATTAAGCTTCTCTCAAATGGCAAGGTACCTTCAAATATACATTGCCACTAGCATCATTTTCCTGGTTGATTATCCTTTTGTTTGTCATCTGACTGCGGTCATGCTGGAGCACCGCCTTTAGTCGAACAAATTGACTCCAGGACATTCTTTTGTAAGCCTAGTACTTATTCTATCAGTCTCTTTTGCCAAACCGCTACGTTACAGGGATGTAAACAATATGTGTCAAGCAATGGTGGGGAGGACAAATATAAACACACAAATAGATATACGACAGGCTTCTTTCAGTTTCCTTTCACCAAATCCACTCAAGGCTTTGGGCAGCCCAAGGTTATAGTAGAAGACTTGCCCAAGGTGCCACGCAGTAGGACTGAACCCAGAACCATTTGGTTGGGAAGCAAGCTTCTTAATACACAGCAGCCACGCCTGCACCTATTAATGAAAAAGGTATTTCATACTTGGCCCACATCTATTCCTTTTACACGTTTCAAGAGTATTATCCTTTAAATGGGGAAATATTTTACACATGTACATTTGGCACCGTGGATAACATCAGGAAATATAGCATATATACAATGAATATAATTTCACTTTTAGGGAGCTTCTTTGTTATATGAAATGAATGCAGATTTTCAAAAGAAAACCCTTCATTGTTCAGATTTCCCAGTCAAATGAAATACTTATACGGTTTTGAATTAAGCATACATTATCCTCTAGCTTTGAGATTTCAATGATGTGATTACTCTTTTACTTGCTTCAGTCGTTTAACTGCAGCCATGCTGGAGCACCGCCTTTAGTTGAGCAAATCGACCCCAGGACATTCTTTGTAAGCCTAGTACTTATTCTATCAGTCTCTTTTGCCAAACCGCTAAGTTACGGCGACATAAACACACCACCATCAGCTGTCAAGCAATGTTGGGGGGGGACAAACAGAGACACAAAAATATATATATATATATATGACGGGCTTCTTTCAGTTTCCGTCAACCAAATCCACTCAGGCTTTGGTCGGCCGGAGGCTATTAGTAGAAGACACTTGCCCAAGGTGCCGCACAGTGGGAATAAACCCGGAAGCATGTGGTTGGTAAGCAAACTACTTACCACACAGCCACTCCTGCGCCTATTTTTTAGAATGATATTGTAGGGTAGGTGTCAGAGGCTAGATATGACCAGTTTGAACATAAAGCAGGTAGAATATTAGGGCCAGATATGGTCAGTTTAAATGCTAATGGGTTGAAATACAATTAAAACACTATTCAAAATGTAAGACAAAAAGAACATTGAAAACGAAATTTATTCTCAATATGTGGAAATTCATACACACACACACACACCCTCTCCACATCTCCACGAGGGGTGTGTATGTGTGTGGCATTCACTCACTGACTGCCTGCTATGCAGTCATCTTGCACTTTTTATGTTAACTCTTTCTCTCACAAATCAACGTATAGTGAAAATGGAGAAATCACCCCAGCCAGCATAGGTACTTATATATACTGGCCAGTATTATTACAGAGCTGTTTGTAATAAATTTTTTTAAAAAAGTAAAAAGTCAGACTCTTTGTGAACAACTGTTAAACACCTTCCAGACATCATACAGCCACTGGTGACATATTCTTGGCCCCGTTACCAGTCAGTGCCAATTACATCACAGAAATATCAGATCTTATCTGATGTCTTAATTGCTGTGGTTCATATTCCTTTAGCCTGGATTGGTTGTTCCTTGTGGCAATGCATTACCATTTCTTGCAATGCTTGGCACCATTTTCTTCATTAACCAGAACTTCTCAGATAAAGAAATTCTAAATTTAGAACAAAAATATTGGTTTTTATCAGGCGTGTTTAGTTCAAAGAGGACAAAAATCAGCTATCTAAATTTCCAAGGATTCAGTTTCATAATTACATTTTTTTCTTCTTTTAGTTGTTTCAGACTGTGACCATGCTGGAGCACCACCTTGAGATTTAGTCAAAGAAATCTACTCTGGTACTTTTTTTTTTAAAGTTTGGTACATATTCTACCAGTCTCTTTTGCCAAACCACAAAGCAAAAGGGACATAAACCAACACCACT
Organism: Octopus bimaculoides; assembly: GCF_046866305.1. Classification (NCBI taxonomy): domain Eukaryota; kingdom Metazoa; phylum Mollusca; class Cephalopoda; order Octopoda; family Octopodidae; genus Octopus; species Octopus bimaculoides. Next base: position 108,408,144 of record NC_142933.1, read on the forward strand.
TATCAAATGATGGGTGGGAGGGACAAGACACACATACATACAATAGGCTTCCACAGTATGTTTACCAAATTTACCCACAAGGCTTTCGTCAGTCCAGAGCTATAGAAAAGAGTTGCCCAAAGTGCCATGCAGTGAGATTGAACCCAAAATCATGCAATTGCAAAAAAACCAGTCACATTGAAAATTTGAAGATTACTAATTTGTTAATGTCTGTTATACAACAGTATGAACTCAGATCAAAATTTATCTTATTCATAGACAGAGACTCAAAGGAACTAAAACAGAGCATTAAAAGTCAACATTCCTAAAATTTTGCACTAATTCCTTGTGATTGACAATCATGTAAAAAGTATTACTGTTGGAAGCTGATGTTGGTGCCACATAAAAGAAAAGCACCCGACATGTCATCGAAGGAGTGAACAAATGATTTGGTGACAGAACTGACAATGCAATCACTCACAACTTTCCTAAAATGCAAATGAAACATGCACACACATGCACAAATGCACATGTACATGCACATTTAAGCAAATCATGTACAATGGGCTTTTTTCAGTTTTTGTCATCTAAATTCAGGTTTTGGTAGACCCAGAACTTTAAAAAACACTTGCCCAAGATGCAGCACAGTGATATGAACCCAAAACAACGAAAATAGATGCTGAATGAAGACAGGTTTCTCTATAGAAATAGAATCAGATAAACCAAAGTTAAGTAACTTGTCTACATATGGAATTAGCATATGCAGACATGAACAATGCTGCCATTACAAAGTAATTTAATAACTATTTTGTATGTTAATGACAGAGAGCTGTCATCGTTTTAACATCCACTTTTCTATGCTTACATGGGTTGGGCAGATTTTATTGAGGCAGATTTTCTACAGCTGGATGCTCTTCCTGTCACCAACCATACCCATTTCTAAGTAAGATATTTCCCTATGGCCGGATGCCTTTTCACAGAATATCAGAAATTAATGACACTCCCTGTAGGACATGCAATGTCAAGGCAAGGAGAAACACACACACACACACACACACACACACACACACACACACACACACACAGAGGCTTCTTTCAGTTTTTTTCTACCAAATCCAGTAACAAAGATTTGGCCAGCTTGGGATATAGAAGACACTTGCCAAAAGGTGTCATGCAATGGGATTGAACCCAAAGCCATGTGATTAAGAAGTAAACTTCTCAACTACATAGCTATGTCTGCAGTATATAAATAAATAAAAGACAATAATGAAGATATAACATACTTTTGGAAATATTTTTGTTTCTTATAAAACAAGTCGAACAAGTTATAGTTTAAGATTCAAAACAATTATGAAAATCACACTAATATTACATCACATTAACAAAACAACAAACATGAACTATCCTAAAAAAAGCCTAAAGATTATCTAATGCTGAAACAATAAACTCATTAAAAGGGAGAAAATTTAAAAAAAAGGCAGCTAAGTAGCTGGACCAATTGTCAATGACTGAATCCTAGTCAGAACTATTGACGCTAACTATGGAACACTTCTCATGAAACCAGTTTAGATTTTGTGACTCGAGAAACTTTCAGAAATTCTGGCTCTCATTCAAATGAATGCAACAAACCAGTTGACCTCACAATCTTTAGTGAGTTCAGTTATTTGGGAGGGGGGTACCTAAGGGATAAATTTTTTCTTAATGATTCTAGGGAAAGAGGATTGGCATAATGATTTTCAAGTGGTGCAACCCAAAAAGCACCCGTGCCGGTGCCACCCAAAGAGCGCCCGTGCCGGTGCCACCCAAAAGGCGCCCGTGCCGGTGCCACCCAAAAGGCGCCCGTGTCGGTGCCACCCAAAAGGCGCCCGTGTCGGTGCCACCCAAAAGGCGCCCGTGTCGGTGCCACCCAAAAGGCGCCCGTGTCGGTGCCACCCAAAAGGCGCCCGTGTCGGTGCCACCCAAAAGGCGCCCGTGTCGGTGCCACCCAAAAGGCGCCCGTGTCGGTGCCACCCAAAAGGCGCCCGTGTCGGTGCCACCCAAAAGGCGCCCGTGTCGGTGCCACCCAAAAGGCGCACATGCCACCTAAAACCATTCAGTAAACTCTGTAAAGTGGTTGGTGTTAGTTAGGAAGGGCCTCCAACCATATAAGTTATGCCAAAACAGACAACTGGAGCCTGATGCAGCACTCTGGCTTGCCAGTTCCTGTTAAACTATCATCCACTACATATCAGCATGGAAAATGGAATTTAAATGCTGGACACAACAAAAACAGGATTTTAATTTTTAATGTTGCAAAAATCTTAAGGGTAAAGGGATTTTTCTTTTAAAAAAACAAAAATAGAATTTTGAAGGAGAAATGATAGTCATGTTAGAAGACAAAGAAAAAAGACCTGGTTCAGCTCAAAGTGATGTTATCAAAAAAAAATGTCTTGAGTTGATTAAATAGAAACTAACAAAAGATACCTAGGTCAATGAACCTGGAGTTAGTGAAGGAAATCCAATTAGAAATTATCTTAATATCAAACCTCTTCATTAACAAAAGAAAAAACATGGTTAACCACCTCCCCATGTTTTCAATTGTAATTCCATTAAAGTCATATACCTTGATATTAATGTGGCACATTTGACTTCCTTTCAATCTCCTCACAAATATGACATCTGACAGGTTGTTATTACAACATTGACAGACAGTGGGGGACGACTATTAGGACTGTCTATTCGTCATAAACACTTGCAACAACCAAGCCACACTAAGCTGTTGATACCAACTACTTTATTACAGATATGGTATCCCAAAACTAAGTAACTTCTGCAAAACCAGGAGGTAACCATCAGTTCTCAGGGCCATTATTTACACAATCATTCTAAACTACAGCTAAGAACAAGCTATTTGATTGCCACACCATTCATTAATACACAACTAAAAACCACAAATAAATATAACCACCACCGTCTTCTCTCAACATTTCCTGACCTTCCCAACTAACAAGTTATTTACCATCTCTGTCCAGTACGCCTGCTTTTTTCTCCTTGCCTCAATTCCTAACAATCCCCAGAACTGTTACCATTTCTAATTGCCTCACTGACCAGGCCCCCCCCCCTGCAGTCATCATCAACATGCAAGCTACAAATTAATCACCACAACAACTGCGGACAGATGATTGCTAAGCAATATTGATTTTTCTGACCATGTTTTTACGTTTAGCAATGGTGAAATATTTTCAAACACACAATATAATACAATCTACTAGAACAACCTTTGTCATATTGCCTCAATCCCTAGACAGAAGGAAGCTTACATAACTGACAGTTTGACCTGAATAGTACCAGGTAAGAAGGAAAGTATTTCGTTCTAAATAAAAAGATTTACCTACAAAATGTAAAGTGATGTTCCCAAATTAGAAAAAAAATTTCAAAATTGAATAAAGGCAGATTAAAATTTTTTTCTCCTTTTAACATTACATTTAGTAAGTAAATTATCTGCAACACGTTTATAATCTTTCGTTTACATGATACACTTCTATTAAAACTGCTACTACTATCACTACTACTACTGCTGGCCTGCATATATAATAACTACTCAAAGTTAGAGAAATGAATAGGTACACAAAACTTTCACAAGTTGACTGTGACATACCATCTACTGTAGTTATTAAACTATGGACTGTAGTTAGAAAGAAAAAAAAACACCTATGTTTAGTAAGCTTTATATTTCTCTCACTTCTGTTTTAGATTTAATAATTATATCGTTAACATGGCACAGAAGTAGCTGTGTGGTAAGAAGCTTGCTTCCCAACCACATGGCTCCAGGTTCAGGCCCACTAAATGGCACCTTGTGTAAGTGACTTCTACTACAGCCTCGGTGAGTGGATTTGGTAGACAGAAATTGAAAGAAGGCAGTCGCGCGCGCGCGCGTGCGTTTTCTCTTCCCACTATTGCTTGACAACCGATGTGTTTATGTCCCCGAAACTTAATGGTTCGGCAAAAGAGACCACTAGAATCAGTACTAGGCTTACAAAGAATAAGTCTAGGAGTCAATTTCTTTAACTAAAGGTGGTGCTCCAGCATGGCTGCAGTCAAGTAAAAGAATAAAATAGTCCCAATGTTTTTAAAAGAAGTTATTCAGAATGAGATCAATTTACATATGCCCATGGGCATATGGCGTAGTGGTTAAGAGAGCAGGTGACTAACCCCAAGATCCCGAGTTCGATTCCAGGCAGTGACCTGAATAATAATAATATCGAAGAATACCTTAGGAATGAGAACCCAGGTTTGAAATTTCCCCAAGACATCTAATGACAGCTGGAAGGTATATCAGCCGAAATGTTGTTTTAACAACAAACAAGATGAGGACAAATATCCGTCAAATGTAAATAATGTACCTAATTTCTCATCTCTTAAATATAGAACTGTATAGATCAATTTAGTTTTAAGAAAGGAAAGGCTTCTTGTACTCTACAAACAAACCAAATGCAAAATAAATTCAATTATTATTATTATTATTAATATTATTATTAATATTAATATTATTATTAATATTATTATTAATATTAATATTATTATTATTATTATTAATATTATTATTATTATTAATATTAATATTATCATTATCATTATCATTATCATTATTATGGCAGTGAGCTGGCAGAATTGTCAGCATACCAGACGAAATGATTAGCGGTATTTTGCCCGTCGCTAGGTTCTGAGTTCAAATTCTGCTGAGGTCATCGACTTTGCCTTTTATCCTTTCAGGGTCAGTAAATTAAGTACCAGTTGAGTACTGGGGGGTCAATGTGATTGACTTAATCCCTTCCCCCAAATTTCAGGCCTTGTGCCTATAGTAGAAAGGATTATTACTATTATTAATATTATTACTATGGCAGCCATCTGACAATCGTTACCATGCCAAACGAAAGGCTGCTAAGCGTCTGACTTCATGTTCCGAGTTCAAATTTCATCAAGGTCAGTTTTGGTTTTCAGCCTTTCAGCAGGGTGATAAATTAAGTGCCAATTACACACTGAGGTTGATGTAATCAACTAGTCCCCTCCCCCAAAATTATTGGCCTTGTGCTAAAATTTGAAACCAATATTAATATACAGTACGAGAGAAATTAAAAGATCAGGTGGTGATATTAAGTTGGGAATGGCCTGAGCCAATGTTGGCCAAAACCCCTTGGGTACTATATTTTTATGGAAATATTCTATGCACTGCATTTGTATAAATTTTGAAAATGAAATCGGTTAGATAATTAATTTTGTCATTATTAAAGCTGGTGTTTCGAACATTAACATGAAATTTTGATGGCAGATTTTAGTTTAGATCACTTTAAAACAAGAAATTTCACATTACATTATTTACATTTGTCCTCATCTTGTTTGTTGCTAATACAACATTTCGGCTGATGTACCCTCCAGCCTTCATTAGGTGTCTTGGGGAAATTTCGAACCTGGGTTCTCATTCCTAAGGTATTTTTTGATATTATTATTATTATTATTATCATCATTCAGGTCACTGCCTGGAATTGAACTCACACCAGAGAATTAGCGGAGTAGTCTCAAGTGGATTGGTATCAGAAGGGTTACGGCTTGGAGGAAGAATGTGAATGAGCTTTGTGAAATCCTAAAGTTGGTCAGGAGAAAGAAGGAAACCATGGCTCAGATCAAAGAAATGAGCTAAATGGCAACAAGAAAGCAGCCTCTGCTAAAAGGCACCCAAGGAGCAAGGGATGGGACTTGAGGTGGGTGCCAGGCTTAATCTGAATAACTGCTAACAATGATCACAGATGTATCAAGTTAGGAATTAATTTAGTAAATGATTTAATGAAGCACATTATTTTAGTACCCTGACATGCATAAAACTGTGGTGAATCCCCAGCATCTGTGGGGTTTGGGGTTCAGTCCCATTGTGCAGTACCTTGGGCAAGTGCCTTCTGTCATAGAATCAGACCAACAGATGCCTTGTGAATGAATTTGGTAGATGGAAATTGTGCAGAAACTTGTATTATACATTATATATATATATGATGATGATGATGATATATATATATACATGTGAGAAAGAGGGAGCGAGAGAGAGAGAGAAAGAAGGAAAGAGGGTGTGTGTGTGTGTTGTGTGTGTGTCCATGCATGTCCACACACGACTTGACAACCAGTGTTGCTTCGTTTATGTCCCTGTAACTTAGCAATTCAGCAAGAGACCAACAAAATAACATTTAAAAGTACTGAGGGTGATTTGTTTGGCTAAACCATGCAAGGAAGTGCCCCAGCATGACCACAATCCATTGACTGAAATAAGAGATGCACACAATGAAGAAAGAAAGAAGAAATCTGCAGAGAGGAAAGAAAAGCATTGGTTCAATTCCCAGTGTTACACAGTATCACTTGCAGAAAACTCAGCTGTAAGAATTTCATTCATTCTAAACACTGGTTCCACATTTTGGCACAAGGCCAGCAATTTTGATCAAGATTTCTGATATAAAGCACAAAGCATACAGATTTTGTTGGTGGGTGGATATACTTGATGGAAGAAAGTCCAGTTCTTGGACTGGCATTGCTTTTATGAACCCACAGAAAGAGGAGATTAAAGCTGTCCTTGACAGGTTTTGAACTTAAAGCTAAAAAGAAATAACATGGTCGCTATTGCAGTTCTTCAGCAAAAGAGATTGATAGAATAAATACCAGGCTTGAAAAAAAAAAAAAAAAAAAAAGAATTGGGTTGATTTATTTGACTAAAATTCTTTAAGGTGGTGCCCCAGCATGGCCACAGTCTCATGACTGAAATAAGTAGCAGAATAAAGGAATGTGTACACCTATATTTGTATTACTAATTAAAGTTTTTTTTTTTTCATTTACCCAACATTTTAAACTTTTTTAGAAGTTTTAAGCATTTAAACTAAATTGAATAGAATCAGTGTTACTGAATATATCCATTGACATCCTACACTGGAAGTGAGGGATAACTGCATTGGATGGACAAAGCTAACTGGTCACTGGAAGATAAAAGGAAACAGATTGAGAGTTCCAAGTCAACTGCAACTCTCAGAAGGATTCAGTACAATGTTTATGGAGAAGAGTTGAAGAAAGTGTAATGAACTTTTGCGAAACCATGCTGGTGGCTTTCTTTTTTGATCTCATTTGTTCAATAAAGATATTTAGTACTCAAATACGATAAAAAAAATAGAGGTGCAGGCCTGGCTATGAAGCAGGTCTGTGAGATTGAGAAGCTCATATAGTCTTGGATTCAGTCCCACTGCAAGGTACCCGGGACAGGTGTCTTCCACTATAACCCCGGCTGACCAAAGCCTTGCAAGTGGATTTGGTAAAGAGAAACTGAAAGAAGCCTGCCCTGCACAGGTGTGTGTGAGTGTGTGTCAATCCTAGTTTAGACCATGTGATGGTTGTAAACAAGCATGACTGTTGTACAAGTGACATTGTTTCTAACCTCCTGTGAAAGTATTACCCTGCTTGGAAACAGGTAAGGGTTGGCAGCAAGAAGGGCATCCAACCAAAGGAAATCTGCCTCAACAAATTCCGTCTGACCCATGCAAACATGGAAAAGTGGACGTTAAATGATGTGTGAAAGAACAGCTGTATAATCTTTTATAAAGTCTTGAATGTACACCTAATTCCTTGTGCTTTAAATAGTCCCCTCCACACACACAGGAGAGGGATTTTAAGGGACAAGTCTTATTTTTTTTCATGTTAGAAAGTATTTCCAAATATTGAAATCATTAAAAGAACCAGTGTTTCCATTTCTTTTACGTAACATTAAGAGAGGAAGGTAAAAGGTAATAATTGAGATGAATAAATCTAAAATTACATCTAGAAACACTTAGTTCCTTCCTAAACAATTTTATTTCAAATTTAATGGTAAGCTGTCACTAAAATGACTTTTTAACGAGGATAAAAATACATTGCATAGTTCTACCATATATTAATGCATAAAACCTGTGAGAGTGGTTATATGACAGACAGGCAGGCAGGCAGAGACATGGCAAAGAAGAGATTTCACTCGATGTGAGAGTATATTTTAATCTGAAAAAGTTTAGTTCAAACGCACATGAATTTCAAGCGCATAGAAAAACGCTAGTTTCGTTTTGAAAAACGTTTTGAACTTTTCCTTCATTTGGTGTCATGTTCCAGGCTGGTGCCACATATAAAGTACGGGTGTTGGTAGTTGGCATTAGGAAGGGCATCCAACCATAGAAACCATGCCAAAACAGACAATTGGAACCTAGTGCCACTTCAGCCTTGCCATCTCCTGTCAAACTATCCAACCCATACCAACATGGAAAATGGACGTTAAATGATGACGATGTAATTTTTTTTTTTTTTTTTTTTGAAAATTAACATTCACGTCAGTTCGTATAAGCACCAAGAAATTTGAGGATCTTTTTTAAAACGGGGGCCACATTTTTCATTAATGTTTTACGTAGTGTTTTTGGTACCGAATGACTTTCAAACTTCGTATACTTATCTATTTTGTGTTATAGAACAGAAAAATATTTTTGTATTCGAATTTATTTCATGTAAAAAATTGTCTTATTTCGATAATTTCAACCAATCACTGACGTCCACTCAGCCGATATACATTAAGTGCCGACTACATAAACAAACGATTCTTCGTTTTATTTGCTTTTTTCATTTTAAATTTGCTTTAACCCTAACCCTAGGGTTAATTATTTCAGAATCGTTTGTTTATGTAGTCGGCACTTAATGTATATCGGCTGAATGGACGTCAGTGATTGGTTGAAATTACAGAAATACAACTTTAACATGGAATAATTTATGGATTTCTTTTTTTTTTTTTAAGAAGACTAAGAGAAAAAGATGTTTTATATGACGCATTCTACCAGTGTTCCAAGTGTCTCGTTAATGAAAAATGTGGCCCCCGTTTTAAAAAAGATCCAAATTTGATAATTTATTGCATGTATGTTATAATATTCCTAATATTACCCATGATGGTAAAAATACACTTCTAAAGTTACCCATTATATGATGGTTAACAATAGTACACACCTAAAACAGATATTTCACATCTCCATAAAAGGTAACAAGAATTCTCTTGGAATACATTTATTAACTCCTACTCCGTTTATACCCTAAAGTTGGGAAGTTTTATAGCTTAAAATGTTTTGGCTTTTGTCGGGTCAGAAATTACTAAATTGTCAACATACCTTGGGAGAATTAATGAATCGGGAATTAATTTAATATCGATACGGCGTCAGCTTTAAATTACACATTTTTACCTTCTAAAAAATATACAAATACACGATTATACAAAAAAAGTTTTGTTTTTCTAAACAAGACAACCTCGTCAGACGGGTGTAACAAACATTTACCTGAAAAAGGGAACGGAATTTGAGGGGAGGGGGACAAAATGTTAAAAAAATTTATACTTTAGACAAAAAAATTCTTTCACGGGAGGAAACAACCACTCAATTCCTCATTTTTTTTCCTTCTCTACGAGATAGGAATGGCTAATCTGGAAGTCCGCTGATCGGAGATTACACCAGCCGGTTAGAACAGTAGAAATTCAGACAAAAAAGGGTGGGGAGGGCAATGAAAAAAAAATCAAACGAGAAAAGGCATATTGATAAAGAGTGAGAAATTAAAACAAGAATATAAGACATTGTTCCATACATCGACTAAAATAATGTTGTTTCGCAGTTGTATCATTAATTATAGTATAGATTAACAAAGAGATTTAAAATAGGGATTCGAAACAAATCCCTTAGGAAGACGTGATCTAAGAGCACTCAAATGAGACTATACTAATTAACATTAGAGTAGGGTATGGTGGAGTCTCCCGTCGAATACGACGTCCGATTGTTCATTTAATGAGGATGGAAACCACAGCAAATGAAGTAAGACAAATGACCCCTTGAACCGAAAAGTTACAAAGTACTAATAAGAATCGCACGTACGCACCATCCGAGATAAAAATTCATTGATACAGATAACTTCATTATTTATAAATTAAGTACAGATAAAAATTATACGCTGTAGTTAATTTGCTTTCATTATAGTTTTAATACGCACGCACAATTTTATTCAAATTCATGACTACGCATCGATAGGATTTATTCCCTGATCTTGTGCATTTAGAGAAATTAAAGTATTTTATTTTTAAAATATATTTAAAATAATCACAAATGTGTTTTATTTTTGCCTGCTTAGTTTCGTTTTACGTATACGTTTCTATATCCTGTTATTTTTATTTACTGCATATATAATACGTAATCGTGTTAATTGGTGGGGAGAACTTTTGTATTTGAATATATTTTCACTATTTCCACATATGCTGGATAAATAAGGAAAATAAAAATAAAATATCGAAAATATTACGGCTACTGGTATTTATTTGTATCGATCCTTGCAATAATAAATAAAATACATAGTCGCATCGGTGAGATACGAACTCTGAACTTTAATTCCATTGCTCCGCTCTTTCGGCACTCGCTAGGCTAACCTTCCCATCTCAGTCCACTGACAACAGAAATATTAACAATTAGGGTGAGAGCAAAACATTTCTAGCAACATTAGAGTGTGTCCTGTACTTAAGAGGGTCATTAAAATAAGGTGGGGAGAGAGAGAGAGAGAGAGAGAGAGAGAGAGAGAGAGAGAGAGAAAGAGAGAGAGAAAGAGAGAGAGAAAGAGAGAGAGACGGAGATGTCATTGGCAACCATATAAACAAATGTAGTGGTGATGATGATGATAATGAGGGGGTGGATGGTAGCGATATAAAAAAAACCTCTAACAATGTGGTGTGTGTAGTTTTAAATCAGCACCAAGAGGAAATTCTCATCACCGAAGACTATGACTTGGGATTCGGCTGTGCTAAATAGCTGGTATTAGCCTGTTCGTTAATTTTCCTTCAGGTTGTTTTGTTTGTTTTTCTGTTTAAAGTATAGTGCGGTGGGAGGTAGGCAGTTATCTATCTTAAACATATGCTAACGTAAATGAAAATTTAGCAAGGTATCAACTGACTAAAGACGAAATATTTTAACAAAAAATTCCTGAGCTGAGCGGGGACGGAGGAGCAACGAGGTATGTCAGAGAGCCCTTAGCAAAAAAAGCTACAAAAAACCCTTGTTTTTTACTCCCTCCTCCTCTGAGCATGCCTAAGTTGTAATGTGTGTCATTCATAAGGATCTTTAAATACTGGCCCCTAACATACCGGAAGTTAAATACTATCTCACTAGAAACCATATGCTTTACTAAATGGAAAACCCCAAAATTCACACAACAGAAAAAAAAAACTGAAAACGTGACATATTCGTGCATAAACTATTAATTGTAAAAAAATTCATTTTCACAGTAAATTCTGTTTGTTATTTTTTCTCCTTTTCAACGAAGAAATTAATTATAACGATAGGATTTTTTTTTCTTCAAACACGCAAAAAATAAAATATTATTCGCAAGAAACTTTACATAAAACTAGCCAGACAAGTTCAATCTGTACCAATAATAAAAAATCGAAGCTTAAAAGCTACAAAGTTACGAATATATTTTGACTTTGAAGGCGCTCATTCACGTTGCTACTTGACAATCTGTGCTATGTGAAGTGGATCCGTTTTATAACTGCTTTAATTTCTTTTACTCGCACCGCCCACAATGAGAAGTGACTTATTAACACTCACCATACGTTTTATGAAACCTCTTAAATATACATAAACACACACACACACACACACACATATATATATATATATATATACACACACGGGTTCAAATATGCCTGAAGCATAATTGAACTGGTAACAAGTTTATATTTATACACATTACTGCTTATCGCTTTTATCCTGTATTATATAAATAGGCAAGTCGAAACTTCGAAGTCACTATTCACTCCTGTTGTAAAAGTATAAATACGTACACTTCAGAAGTATTGAGTACTTCAGTTTAAAGTAAAATTTTTATAATTCGGTCTAAAAAAACCATAAACTATATATATATATATATATATATATATATATATATATATATAAAATCATAAATATACAGGGATTAGCAGGAGCTGCTTCTGCAACATACTGAGAATTCAGAAATAGCAGTCAAAGAACTGATTCCAAACGACAATTTTTTTCTCTAACGGTACAGAAAAAATTTGTAGTTTGGAATCAGTAGTTCTTTGACTGCTATTTCTGAATTCTCAGTATGTTGGAGAAGCAGCTCAATGCTAATCCCTGTGTATTTATGATTATAAACGGTTTTACCGATAGAGGTTTTTTCATACTGAACTACTCGGCAAAATTGTTGTTTATTAATTTTATTACTAATTGACGATTCCCTGCCCTATATATCTATATCTATATATATATATATATATAGATATATAGCGCGTTTATTGTTACACAAGCTACATACGTAGTTTGGCACCAAACAAAAGCAATTGAATTATATATAAACCGTGTTTTTAGCAAAGCTAGAAAAACTGGAAGAAATGGGTAGAAGAATTACGGAAAGTTTTAAAGAAAATTATTGAAGAAACAAAAGAAATATCGAACGGTTAAAATAAGCAGCAAATGCACACATCTAGTCTAGAATAATCATGAAATCTGTCAAATACACAAAGGAAAATGTATTCCCAGATACACCAAACAGTTTATAGAGTCTAAGTTCCTTCCTGGTTTAAAAAAAAGGAAAGGTTATAAATATTAGCTTGTATTTTAAATATAACATACGGATATAGAAGTTCAGTCTTTGCTACTTTTTATTTTGTCAATAGAAAAATGATCGTTAAAATGTCTATATTTACAGACCCCTAGAAACAAGCTAAATAGTTGAAAATTTAGGGAGTTCTGTTTTTCTTTTGTTTTTCAAAATTTATCACAAGAAAACATATATAGATAATTAAAATGGCAGAAAGTATACAGGTAAACAAAGTTCAAATTTATCTTTAACCTTTTTTATTGTATACATGTGTGAGAATGTATGTATGTGTGTGTGTGAGAATGTATGTATGTGTATGTGTGAGAATGTATGCATGTGTGTGTGTGTGTGTGTGTGTGTGTGTGTGTGTATGAATGTATGCATGTGTGTGCGTGAGAATGTTTGTGTGTGTGTGTGTGTGTGTGTGTGAGAATGTATTTATGCATCTGTGTGAGAATGTGTGTGTGTGTGTGTGTGTGTGTGTGTGTGTGTGTGTGTGTGTGTGAGAGAGAATGTATGTATGCATGTGTGCGAGAATGTGTGTGTGTGCGTATTCAGATACTTCATATCGATTATGAAGACAAAATATCAAAAAGTTTAACCATTTATATACACACGAATATATTCACGCGCTGATGTATAGACATTCATGAGTATACACACAATATACACGCGTTATACACACACACACACACATATATATAAACACGCACGTTTACACACATATACGCGAAAGCGTTTATTCGCAAGCACACACACACACACACACAAAGGGAGGCGCACCAGACTCAACTATTCGCCCTCGGTCGTCAATAAGGTGCATTTAAAGAGTCCAAACTTAACAGAAACGTGAGGGAGGTCGGTTTGTAGGAGGACAAATGTTTTTAACCTGAGTAATAACGTGGTGGGAGGCGAAGGAGTTTATCAAAAGGAAGTTTTGTCACCAATTAATGCTTCTATTATCCTCTGAATATTTCTTATAAAATAATTTCATGTCGTCGCGGAAAGGTGAAGCAGTAGCAGCCAAGAAACAACTGCACAACAGCCCCCAGTGTTTGTTTGATTTTACCAACATAAAAACATGTCTTAGAAACTTGCGGTGTGTGTGTGTGTGTGTGTTATGTGGAGATATGAGAAGAAAAAACCCGAGGAGAGGGGATTTCTGTAAAGCGTCCCTTAAAAACCGGGTAAGAACAAACAATAGTAAATAGATGGATCTTAATGAAATAATATATATATATATATATACATATATTAGTTTAACAACACATATAGAAGCGTGTATGTCTAGAGATATGTGCGCGCTCATTCATTCACATGTTCATACATCTCCCTTAATACTGCTGTCGTGGCAAAGAATGTTTTCTTGAATAACATTAGTACAAAACTTGAAAACTCGAGAAAGAAAGCTTTACTGACAAGGTAACAACATTCAAGCTGGTTCAGGTTGTGTGTGTGTGGGGGGGGGGTATCTTAAATAGCCCGTTATCTTGTCGAATGTTCTTAGTTAATATACACCCTCCAGAGATATATATGTAATAGTTTATATACATACAGGGGGTAAAGTTTAATATATACATACATAATATATATATATATTTATTAGATAACAGACTTAGAAGTTAGAAATTAGCAGAGTTAGAGTAGTTCTGAAAAACTTTAAAACGGGTTAACCATGTAGAACAACTCGTACAGTTCTTTGTTAAACAACTTCTCAGGGTTTATATATATAAATACCCTTTTTTTTAATTCCCTTCTATATGCTACTGTTTTTGACTCGTGCCTGCTTATCTCATTTGTGTGAGAAGGTAGTAGTAGTAGTAGTAGTAGTAGTAGTAGTATTAATAATGTGAGCTATGTTCTTTAGATAGAACACAAAATAGATAATCGCATAGCTTTCCCTTGCCGCACCTTTGACCAGCTTTTCCTGCACACAAATATGTGTGCGTATATTTATATATTTATATATATATATATGTAAGAATGTGTACACAACCTGTGTGTGTATGCGTGTACATATACACAAGACTATATAAACACACACACACATACGAGTGCGCGTGTCTTTAGACTGTGTGCGTGTACATAAGACTGTGTATACAAGATAATAATTTGCTAAATTTCTTTAACATTTAAAAAGTCCCACGACTCGTCACTTTCAGCTTTAAGGACCACCAGAAACAGGAGACATTATTTGTTGTGCGCTTCAGTTCCCCAACTTACAGGAAACAGTCAGGTTTACAAACAACAAACACCTCCGCTTTTACTAATTAACTTTTGTAAATAAAATATTTTAAGGAAAAAAAAAAGAATGAAAGTAATAAAACTAATTATGAAAAGTTATTGAGAAGCTTACCCACAGTTTGGTTGTAGTTCAGAATCGGGCTAGCAAACCCATGTTTGTCGGGGGTTTTACAATATGCAACTTCGGGCATTTCTCCACGTACCACAGTTTTCTGGGTCTTGAAATGGATATCCGTTTCAGTGTCGACAACTAATAATCTGGTCTCTTCTCCACCAGCTTTGATCCTCTGGACTACCTGTTGGTGATTCTCATTGCCAATATTCACCCCGTTCACCTCGATTATTCGGTCTCCTTGATAGAGAAAAGCAGCTTCGGCTGGAGAACCTTCATCCACTTTTCCGATAAACTGACCAGCTTTGCCTTTTTCAGCATGCAAGTTAAATCCATAACCATTGAAATCTTTCCATTTTATCAAGTGACAAAGTCGGGGATGTAATTTCAATTTTTCACAAGTATCCTGCATGTTATCGCTCATTTTGATAGTTTTCTACTTTCTAACACTAAACCCGGTTTTCTCGGACGACTTTACGTCTTTTAACTTTCAGCGCACTTCTTCAATAAAGGGGGAAAATAATTCTTTTCAAACTTTTTCCTTTTCTCCTTTATACTTTCTTTCTATCAAAGCAGCCACCAGCAAAATATTCCGTGGTTTGAACTAAATTATTTGTCAAATCCCCAAAAATCAATTTTTCTCCTTAATTCACCGAAGGGGTTCGTAAAAAAAAATTTACCCCGCGAAATATGAGTTGACTGCCAATAAATAAATAAAAGGCCGGAGTTAACGTGCGTATCGGTCCATGTAAAGTGTTTAGAAGTCGTCGTAAACTCTATGTAACTAACTGCACCACAGCGAAAGCGTGGTTTGAAAGGCAAGAAGAAAAAAACGAGATGATAGCAGCAGGCAAAACAGACAACAGGCTGCTCTTCTACTCTATGTTAATAATATGACGATTGCAAGTTCAAGGCCATGTGATCAACTTGGACCAATTGCAGGCCGGCTTCTGCTCAGGTAGCTTATGACCACATCTGTCATTTCTACTTTAAATATTTATTGCTCGGTCAAAGTCTCTCTCCATTCTATTTACTTATATTTACTTTCAAATGTCAGTTTTATGCTATTGTTTTGTACTTTTTGTTTCTTTTTGTTACATATTTATAATATCTAAATCAATAAACTTTATTTACTCTATATTCTTGTACATATATATATATATAAGGTAAGTAGTTTAACTAGCTACGTCTGGTTATATAAGTTATGAGTTCTACTGTTATAGTCTAAGGTATGTGAGGGAGAAGAAAGAAGAAAACCGGCATTGTGACATTAGAAAGGATATTAAATATTAATTTCTCATATAATTTTAGGGCAATCGTTCAAACTGATTAGTTAAACATTATATTTGCTATACTAAGTAAGACAATGCTCTATTTAAATGTGACATTACAAATATTTCTTTTAATAACTAGTCGTCATTTATTTATTTGTTTGTTTATCGATTATTTAATTTCCATATGTCTTTACATCGGTGCAGGGTTTTATATTCGTAGGGAGAGATTGTATGGAATGCTGTGATAGTCATCCTCTCTTTTTCTTTCTTTTCTTCCCCCCCCCCTTTGAGCCCTCGGACTTACAAAGGTCGGTTGCCTGGTTTTCATGGCATATAATATCACAACATTCCCTCTGAACGGGACGCCGGCCTGTTAACGGATTCAAGGGTAGCAATTTTTGAGGAGGGGGTGAACAAGTTGATTACATTGAACCCGGTACTTGAATAGCACTGTATTTCATCGAACTCAGCCGGATTTGAACTCACAAGGAAAAGAGCCAGAAGAAATGACACTAAACATTGTGTCCGACGTGCTAACGATTCTGCTAGCTCCCTACTTCTGTTATTATAATTGAAGATGAATATATTAAACCAGGAATCGAAACCGTAGATTCTCTTATTACCTTTATGGTCTTCACCATGTTATTTTATTTATTTACAGAATTCTGAAACTGGCAAGAGGTTACACACTTTGGGGAATGGCAATGATCTCAGTATTTGACTGGGACTTTTCTCAACAATTCCTATAAGAAGGAAGGTAAGTTTACCCCCGCCGGAATTTGAACTCAGAACGTAGAGCCGGAAGAAATGCTGCAAAGCATTTTGTCTGCTTACGATTCTGTCAGTTCGTCGCCTTCGTGTGTTGTACAAAGAATAAAGGAAAGACTGTTAGACGTCTTGGCGCCGCCTATTTGGCGCCGCTCATTGGCCCCTCTGATTCGATGCTGACTTATTTGACATCAGACGTTTTACTATTTCTTTCCCTCCCTTTTCTGTCTCACTCCTTCCCGCTCGTTCTCCCTCCCACTTTCTTTTTCCTTCTCCCTTTCTCTTTGTCTCCCTCCCTTTCTCTCTCTATGTATGTGGGCACATTTCTCTAAAGTGTCAGAGAAGAGGGAATCATATTCAGTTAATAAATTGAAACCTCTCTCTCTCTCTCTCTCTCTCTCTCTCTCTCTCTCTCTCTCTCTATCTCTATCTATCTATCTATCTATTTATCTTCCTCTCCCTTACTCCCTTTTTCTAACTGCATGAATAAATTTCTGTGTGTGTGTGTTTTGAGGCTGAGTGGAGGCTTCTCTCTTTATTTTCTCAACTGAGGTTTCAATTTGTTTTTGTTGTTAATTCTAATACTCAGAGCTAGGTTCCATTTAGCTCACATTAAAACTTTAGTTCCAGCATCGTATTTAAAATGGGAAATGATTATAAAGAGTTTGGTATATTTAATAACGAAATTTAAGTCACGCAGAGTCGACTTTCCTTCCTATCTTTCCAGAATCAATAGAAATAAGCTGTAGTAATAATAAATTGGAATGGCGGGGGGGGGGGCATTTAGTAAACTATATTTCCCATCTTTTCAACTATTGGCTTTGTGCCTAGGTAATGAATCAAAAGTCTGCATTATGCAGACATCAACGACTGAGATATCTTCTATCGGAAAACAAGTTCGAGAAAGTTGAACAAAATTGAAGAATATCAAAATTTAGTCGTTTAACAATTTCATACCTTTTCTGTTAATGTAGAGCAACGTTTCTCAACCAGGGTTCCCCGGAGCACTACTGTTCCGCAAAAGGTTCCTAGGGGTTCCACAAGAAAGAGTGAGATAAGCTGATGTTAATTTCATGATACGTAGTATTACTATACATGCACAACATGTTATTGGCTATTGTAATATTGTAATATAGACATCATCCTATCTAACCTATTAAGTTATCAAAAAAAATATAACAACCACATATATATATATATATATATATATATATATATATATATATATACACATACATATTATATTTACTACGATAAAAGAAAATGAGACAAACATGACTTGTTATCTGTTGATATTCTTTTCTACTCAGAGCACAAGACCCGAAATTTTGGGGGAGGGGTCTAGTCGATTAGATCGACCACAGCATTCACCTGGTACTTAATTTATCGACCCCGAAAGGATGAAAGGCAAAGTCGACTTCGGTGGAATTTGAACTCAGAACATGAAGACAGACGAAATACTGATTTCTTTATTACCCACAAGGGGCTAAACTCAGCGTTATCTTCTACGCTTCCGAGTGTATGTATGTCTGTGTGTTTATGCATCTGTGTATCTGTTTGGTTCTGTGGTAATGTTCTGCTGCTATTATCCTCTTTCCTCAATGATCCCACTTGATCCTGTGATTTGTATTTTTTCCCTTGTTCGACTTTCGGCGATGAGTTCCTCCTTTCTCTCTTCCTTGATTTAGCTTCCTCAAAATCAGCTTTCTGCTCCTCTTCCTGTGACTGTTTCCTCTCCTTTATCACGCCTTCTTGCGTTTCCATTTCTTTGTTTTCCATTATTTCTGGGCACCTTCTTCTAATATGACCTCTTTTGCCACATTCGTAGCACTTTGGAGGTCTCCCCTCCAACATTATGTCCAGTTTGTCCTCGTTAGGTAGTTCCAGTGTCTCCGGTATGTCACTGTAAACTTTCTGACTTGCTATAAAAAGTACATTCAATCCATACCCCCAACAATTTACTTGTCGGGTTCTGCTTATCATAATTATCCTTACTTCTTCTCTTTCAGGAAAAACTGCTGCCATTACCCATTCCAACTTTATTTTCAGTGGGATCCTACCCACTTTAATCCACGTTGGACGTCTACCCAACTTATTGGGAAAGAGCATCCAATTTCCTTTAGTTAACGTCTTATTGGCGTATTTCTTTGCTGTCTCCTCCGATGCAAATGTGATCTCTACAGACGCGTATGTCTTGCCCCTTGTAAAAAACGACACATCTTCTTGCAATTCCTTCAAACACTCCTCCACCTCCTCCTTCGTTGCACTCTCTATTCTTTTATTTTTCCTTGAAAATGATTTATATTCCACGACTCCAATTTCCATTTTCGTCTTTTCCTCCTCTGATGGGGTAAACTTTACGTTTGGCCCCTCCTTCTTTATCATTTCTTTATATTTTCCAATTTTCTCAGCCATGTCTTCATTGTATTTCATATTGCTTCAGCAGGCCTGGGACGACAGAAGCTCGACTTCCCGTCGCTGCTGCATACGTCTTCATTTTCTCCATCTCAGCAACGCCAACCATACAATAGTGGCGTTATACTAAAAAACATCGCAGCAAGTAATAAGACGTCCGACCAGTAAACTCACACAGACGAAATACCGCTAAGCATTTCGCCCGGTTGTCTAACTTTAATATTGGTTTTGAAATTTGGTACAAGGCCAACAATTTCTGGGCAGGGGTAAGTCGATTAGATGGACCACAGTGCTCAGCTGGTACTTATTTTATCGACGAAATGCCGCTAAGTATTTTTTCGGCGTGCTAGCGATTCTGCCAGCTTGCTTCCATAATAATAACTCTTCTTTCTACTATAGGCACAAGGCCAGCAATTTCAGAGGAGGGGGGTAAGTTGATTATATCAATCCCAGTACTCAACTGGTATTTAGTTTATTGCTTTGGAAAAGATGAAAGGCACTCGGAGGAATTTGAACTCAGAATGTAAAAATGGACGAAATGCCGCTAAGCGTTTCTCCCAGCATACTAACGTTTCTGCCAGCTCATTGCATTCGATCTAGCTTTTATATTAAAGTGCTAACGATTAATTTGGGATCTTTTTTAAAACGGGGGCCACATTTTTCATTAATGTTTTACGTAGTGTTTTTGGTACCGAAAGACTTTCAAACTTCGTATACTTATCTATTTTGTGTTATAGAACAGAAAAATATTTTTGTATTCGAATTTATTTCATGTAAAAAATTGTCTTATTTCGATAATTTCAACCAATCACTGACGTCCATTCAGCCGATATACATTCTCGTAGACGAGAAAACACACAAGCCACATAGAGAACATTCTCCTTCATCAGCTACCCCCGTTTTAACACCGGCGTTTCGAAGAGCTGGGTAGGACGCATCGTTAAAACGGCTCTTCCCATGGACCGCAAATTAAATTTGTATACAATATATATACACACACACACACACACACACACACACACACACACACACACACACACACACACACACACACACACACACACAGGGTGTGAGAGAGGATATATAGAGTAGGAATATTGGCGACAATCCATGCTTCTTAACCCCTTAATATGGTGTTTTATCTTTACAACCTTCTTGAATAGACATTTTTTCTTATTTTAATTTAATTTTATACGACCATGCATAATCCTTGACCACGGGCCTGAAATATAAACTATTTAAAATAGCAACTCCAAAAATAAGTAGTTTTGAACATTCTGCCCGCTGTGTTTTTGAGCCACTTCCTTTATAATAAATTCTATCGTAATTGCTCAAAATTTCACCTTTTTCCGCCATAATTGTTGGTGAAGTAGTCATCTCTGTTTCTGCTTTACCTGCTTACATGCTTAAAATTTACCTGAAGATAGCGGGGTTTTTGTCATGATGTAATTTAAGAATGCATCAGTAAAATGCTGCCGAAACAGCTGTTGTGAATTTTGAACCCCAGTTGTGTTCTAATATATATATATATATATGTTAGCATATTAGTATATATAAGTATTCCATTTGGTGAGAGATAAATATTATTTATTTAAAGTCACAATACATGTATTAAAGCGCTACTAATAGTTTCATACGTTGAAAGAACTCAAACATATTCTTCAGACGCAAACCATATATATATATATATATATATATATATATATATATATATATATATATATATATATATATATATAAACCATATATATATATATATATATATATATATATATATATATATATATATATATATATATATATATATATATATAACGATATATATATATATATATATATATATATATATATATATAAAGTGCGAGGAGATCCAGGAATCCAAACTGTTGCCTGTGGCACCACTCCAGCAAACACCGGCTATCAGAATGTGTAAGAAGGATCGTTTCTGCAGTAGGAACATTTTCCAGAAACCGAAAAGTCGGAGATTTACCTTATGTCGCGGAGTATAAAGTAACTGTGAAAAACAGAGGTGTTTGTTCCATGCTTTACGACTGGGTGACAAATCATAAAGTGTGTTTGAAAACATGGCCATGAGCAATGACACTGTTATATCGATTATATGATATTGATGTAATATTCACAAATGTTACGACTAGATGACTATGGATCTCTCATAATATAAATATGACGGTGACATTGCTCTCTTCTACGCCTTCATGCGTGTTATGTGATTTGTCACCCACACATTATAAGGGAACAGCTGTAAACTGTGAACTCAACAGGATATCAACAATCCCATTTTCACTTGTTTTGTGTGAGTGAGCGTACGTGTGAAGGCGCGGTTTAGTGATTGGACGTGTAACACTGACGATCTTGAGATCATGGTTTCGATTCCAAAACCAAGCGGTGCGTTGTGTTCTTGAGCAAAACACTTCATTTCACGTTGCTTCAGTCCACACTCACCTACAAATGGGTAACCCTGCAACGGAGTAACCTTCGAAAGCTAAACTGATGCAAAGCGCATTGGGACCAGCGATGTATAACAAACATTCAATAGTTTGGTCGATCACGTGATATATATATATATATATAGATAGATATCTTTTTATTATAGCCACACAGGGCTAAATACAGAAAATGGACAAATTACAAAGTAGAGCTTTTCTTGGGGGGGGGGGGATAATTTCGATCAAAAGGGATCGTGGAAAAAAAAAGGTGGGGATTTCGATCAAAAGGGATCGCGGGAAGAAAAAAAACGTGGGTGGGAGGGCGATCAATAGGGATCGTGTATCACAGTCAATGTAAGATAGATATATAGATAGATAGATAGATAGATAGATAGATAGATAGATAGATAGATAGATAGATAGATAGATAGATAAAACTTTCTTCGAAAAGGATGCGTGGCGTTCGATCATATAGTAATATAAATAATATATACATATATGTACATACCTACATATATATGTATATATACATGCATATATGGGTACAGGACATTAAAAAAAAACGTAGGCACAATGAGAAACGAAAACATAAAAACAAAACCATAGAAAACGAACTTTTTTTCGAACAACGAAAACAAAGAAACAGAGAAATGGGATAGGCAATATAAAGAACATTCCCTTCATCAGTTGTCCCCAGTTTCATCTACTCCGTGTTTCGAAGGTAAGGACAATACGCGACTTCATTAAAACAGTCCTTCCCGAAAAGCAAATTAAATAAAATTTGGGATTTTTTGCGGAGGGTGAAAGTGGTAACAAAAACAGGACAATGAGAAGAAGACAGTAAAAACCAACGGTGAGGGCTGTTAAGCCAAGACGGTGTGAAGTATATGAGCGCTAGAAAAACGAGCTTTGAGAAAAAACAGGTAAAAGCACGTCTTGTCTTTAGGAAGAAAGTGGAGGAAAGAAAGATGGACGACCGTTGGTCACATGGGAGCAATGAGAGAGTCAAGGAGGAAGAGAGAGAGAGAAGGAGGAGGTGAAGGGGAGAGGAGAAGAATAGGGAAAGGGTGGGAGAGAAAAACAGAAAGGAAGAAGAACAAGAGAGGGAGATAGATAGACAGAGAAGAGATAGAATAAGAGCGCGCATCGTAATTCTTAAGATATAAATTACTTGGAAAAGGATGCGTGGCGTTCGAGGGAATGTTCTTTATGTTGTATGTCTCGTTTCTCTGTTTGTTTGGGTTTTTTTTCGTTATTCGAAAGGAGCATTTGAAAATAATACGCAAAATGTCGGAAGCAATACCGCACAACATTGTGTCTGGCGGGTAACGATTCAGCCAGCTCGCCATATTTGACCCGGGAATCATTCAGAGAAAAGTTCACCTTACGGTGATGGATAGAAAGAACAGATAAAGCTATCGTATAAAATATGTTGTGGCCTTAATGTTTGTAGTTCGAATCTTGGTGAGGTCGCATCGTCTTGTATCAATAAAACTAAGTACTAGGCTTGATTCGTCTCTTTACGTTCGGAATTTAAATGTCGGTGAGGCCAAATTTACTTTTCATCCTGCTGGGTCGATAAAATTAAGGACTTGAATAGATCCATACAATTGTCCCCCGCCAACACAATATATAACAATGTCCTCATGTTAAAAATCGATATTACAAAGCCCTTGTCAATAAATTACTAATATAATTCCGAGTGGAGTTTGTGATTATAATGAAGAGATCATGTATATTTGAAATGTAGGTTTATTGATGCGCTTTATTGATCAGGCGTTCGATAAAGCATTGACGAAGCTAATGCTTTCGGCCGGGTTGGCGCATTCCAAGAATGGATGTTGGAATACTGCCATTGACGTGGAATATTTCAACTATCCAAAGACTGATTTGAACGCACACATACACACACGTGTGGCTTTGTTGTATGTGCTTATGTTGATATATTATACATGTATTTATATACATATACATTTATGTATATGTATAGTGTATATATACACACACATATTTGTATTATATAGGTGAATATATATGTGTGTGTGTATATATATATATATATATATATATATATATATATATATATATACATTCATATATATATATATATATATATATATATATATATATATATATATATATATATATATATACATATATATATATACACGTATATATGCATACATATATATACACATGTATATATGTATATACATATATCTTCATATATATATGTATGTATGAGTGTATATATGTGTGGGTGTGTGTATGTATATATATATATATATATATATATATATATATATATATATATATATATATATATATATATATATATATATATATATATATATATATATATATATATATATGTATATATATATGAATATATATATGTGTGTGTGTGTGTGTGTGTGTATGTAATAAGTTTTGAAATAAAGTCATGAAATGATAAAATAGCTTCTAATGAATATTTTATGAGGAAATAATGTCATGTTTTATGAAATAATATTTTCGTGAAAAGATAAAATAGGACATCATTTAGCTTGAATTTATGTTAGTGTATGTGTGTATGTATATGTGTGTATGTATGTATGTATGCGTGTGAATGTATGTATGTATGTATGTATGTATGTATGTATGTATGTATGCATGTATGTATGTATGTGTGTGAATGTATGTATGTATGTATGTATGTATGCATGTGTGTATGTATGTGTGTATGTGTGTATATATGCTTGTATGGTGTATGTGTCTGAATGTATGTATGTATGTATGTGTGTATGAGTGTATTTATGTGTGTATATGTATGTATGTGTGTATGTGTATGTGTATATGTGTATGTATGTGTGTGCATATATAGTGCAGCAAGGAGAATTAATTTGCACTCATATAGTGGATATGCATGGAACATTTGCACACAGATGTGGGTTGCTTCATTGCTGTGTGTGTGTGTGTGTGTGTGTGTGTGTGTGTGTGTGTGTGTGTGTGTGTGTGTGTGTGTTGTGTGTGTGTGTGTGTGTGTGTGAAACCTCGGATACAGAATCCCTAAAATGGTTTACGAATTTTCTCCGAACCGTTAATGAACTGTATTTAGAGAAAGTGAATCGGTCCGCTCGATTTCTGAGTTCCTAGGTCAGAGGAAAACCTGTAGCATTGATATAAGAAATCTATGTATTCGTATATATATATATATATATATATATATATATATATATATATATATATATATATATATATATATATATATATATATATTAATATATGGTAAAATCAATAATTTTACCAGGTGGTCAGTGCGGAAATAAAAACCTCAGTAGGTACATTTTATAAAATATTTTATAATTGTATACATAATTATTACAAGAGTTTGGCTTACGCCTCACCACGCAACTGCTAGAAATAGGAGCTAAAGCTTCTATAACCACCTTAAGATCTCCGAGAAATAACACACTATATTGCAGGTAAGCAAAAGAAAAATAATGAATACACAAGGTTGGTAAACTCTGTACCATGAGATAAATTTTCGAGTGTTTGAAAATTTATCTCATGGAATATTTCCACAGTAAGTGAAATATTTTAATTTTACTTTAAGCTAGAAATCCGAATCGGATACGGAAGTTGACCAACCTTGTGTCTTCATTATTTTTCTTTTGCCTACCTGTAATATAGTGTGTCGTGGGGGCGCAATGGCCCAGTGGTTAGGGCAGCGGATTCGCAAGATCGCGGTTTCGATTCCCAGACCGGGCGTTGTGAGTGTTTATTGAGCGAAAACACCTAAAGTTCCGCGAGGCTCCAGCAGGGGATGGTGGCGAACCCTGCTGTACTCTTTCACCACAACTTTCTCTCACTCTTTCTTCCTGTTTCTGTTGTACCTGTATTTCAAAGGACCAGCCTTGTCACACTCTGTGTCACGCTGAATATCCCCGAGAACTACGTTAAGGGTACACGTGTCTGTGGAGTGCTCAGCCACTTGCACGTTAATTTCACGAGCAGGCTGTTCCGCTGATCGGATCAACTGGAACCCTCGTCCTCGTAACCGACGGAGTGCCAACCAATATAGTGTGTTATTTCTCGGAGATCTTAAGGTGGTAATAGAAGCTTTAGCTCCTATTTCTAGCAGTTGCGTGGTGAGGCGTAAAGCCAAACCCTTGTTATAATTATGTATATAATTATAGAATATGATATATATATATATATATATATATATATATATATATATATATATATATATATATATATATATATATATATATATATATATATATTTCATATGTTGTCTGGTCATTTCTGCTGATGATAGTCCGACCTTGTAAGATATATAATTTTTATCTTACTAAAATTGACTTGAAACCATGGTACAGAATATAGATTGGTAAATGTTTTTATTTTTCATTCCCTTTCGAAATTATCCCTAATTTTTGTGGTATGTAGTCTTTTGCTGCTATTTCTAGCGGGTTAGATGTCCTATTATAGGCATCTCTGCATTTTAAATGAATAATACATAGTCTATTGACTGTTTTTTACTCTCGCTAGACCACTGGTGGCAAATAAAAATTTCTAAAATTTTTTTTGCTACCCTATAATTTATTATATATATATATATATATATATATATATATATATATATATATATATATATATATATATATATATATATATATATACGATGGAGTGCTGAAAAGTTTCTGGCTTTGAGTAAAAGAAAATACAGGGAGGGGGATCAGTTGATTATGATTTTATGCAATATATTCCCCTCTCAGATTCACACATTTATTGCGACAGTTCTTCAGTTTTTCTATGTTCTGTAAAAGAACTTGGAAGTTCAGGTCTCCAACCAGGCAATACCTCTAAACCCAGGAGATTTTCAGCACCCCCTTGTGTAAATGTGTGTGTGTGTGTGTGTTCACGTACAGGAATATGCATACCAGGTACACACACATACGCAACAGACTTGCACATCTATGGATTCATACAGCAGGCATACACACACACACACACACACACACACACATACCCTCACCAGTGATTGATATCACTTAAGTTTTTCATAAATATTATCCAGACAGCGAGATGCCACCAACATCCTGTCCGGCCATTCGGTCCAAGAAATACAGATCTCTATTTTGATGTACTTCACCATGACAAGCGTAGCCACACATATTCGTGGCAACAAATAAAGCCTTCATGAAATTGGGCTGGTCATTGGTTCCACTTTCACCGCACTGCCAGTATCCGGGGCTCTCTGATTTCACAGCTGTTCGGTCCAGTGAAGGACACCCTTCGGAAACAACGATTTAATGACTCAGACAGGAAGGAAATGGGTGTTGGTACCTCAAACTTGTCATACAATACTTCTATGGGGATTTCATTTCTCGTGGCTGTTTTTTTCCGTGAATCTTTTTCTAAGTTGGTTAATATGTCTTTTATGTTCGACACTTTTTATACTTTTACCAAAAATAACATTTTGTTTAATAATTATACCGTCTTCCCAGCTTTCTTTACCATAACTATAGGGTTTTTTTAAAAAATACCTTTGTCTCCTAACTTGAAGAATTTTGAAGTATTTTTGTTGTTCGCCTTTTTCTATTTTCACTCGGTATCAGCTTATTAAAGACGGATCTGATCTTTATAGCAAACATCAATTCTGCGGGTGACATTCCAGACGGGGTATTCGGATTAGGTGTTACTCGGTACACTTTTAGAAATTGTTGGAGTGCAAGATCGTTGTTCGACTTTTTCAACGCCCTCTTAAAAGTATCGACGAAACCACAGCACCTACAACATAGATTCGGTTTTGACATTTTTTCTTATCCAATACCGATTGACACGCATGAATATGAGAGCAATCTTT
Organism: Octopus bimaculoides; assembly: GCF_046866305.1. Classification (NCBI taxonomy): domain Eukaryota; kingdom Metazoa; phylum Mollusca; class Cephalopoda; order Octopoda; family Octopodidae; genus Octopus; species Octopus bimaculoides. The sequence continues at coordinate 108,435,891 of NC_142933.1, forward strand.
CTCTTCAATTTTATTTGCGCCATGTCGTAGATTTATAATAAATACTCCGACATTTTTCTACTACTGATGTGGAGTCAAATTTTGATGCTGTTCTAATTTTTGTTAATATCCGGGAACGTATATCTGCATCTTTGCTTGCGGTAAGCCCTTGAACAAATATTAAACACTTGAACATGCTGGGATCAACTCATTCAATTTGAATCTCTCACAGTCTTTGTTAACCACTCCGGAATAAGTGCGAAATTTTCATCATCTTTTTTTACCAAATTTAAACACTGCTGGTGAGTGTTGAACAGGGAACGTCTTTCATTGAAAATTTTCGATAAAATATTAATTGTTTCATCGAAATAAATCTCACCTGGTTCCTTCAGCAGAATATAATTAACTAAATTTTTGTGTTCGGCAGGCGATAACTTTCTAAAAAGTAGTCATACTTTTTTTCTCGTCGGACCAACTTTTACATTCTTCTTTGAAGATGTCTTCGTATCTTCGAAAATATGCAGAGAAGGTAATCCCTTCATCTGGATTATAACTGAATTCTTCAATTGAGTTTGCTACGCTGTCTGGCGAGTACGAACCTGAGTATTTTGAAACTTCTTCAACATTAATTCCAGCGACTGTTGGTTTTGTTGTTGTTGCTGTTGTAGTTACTACTGATGCTGGTGTTAATGCTAATGCTGCTGACACTACTTTAGTATGTGGATGTCCGTGTAAGTTTTGAGTGCATGTCTATGAACGTATATGTGTGTGTATACGCATGCATACATCGATGTGTATGTTCTCTTCTAGTTTTTTTTTTTTTTTATCCGAATTCTTCCTTTGGGAAAGGATCTGGTTTCTAACTAAAATATAAACCTCCATCGTTAGAATATACAGGGTGATGCAAAAGCAGATATACACACACACACACACACACACACACACACACACACATCCATCCATCCATCTGTCCACTCGTCCGTCCGTCTGTCTGTCTGTCTGTCTGTCTGCCTCTCTGCCTGTCTACCTGCTTGTCTGTCTATCCATCCATCCATCCATCCATCCATCTGTCCACTCGTCTTTCCGTCTGTCTGTCTGTCTGCCTGCCTGCCTACCTGTCTGTCTACCTGCCTGTCTGTCTGTCCATCCCTCTACCAAACTCTGTCTGTCCATCCCTCTACCAAACTCACAAGATATTAGTTGACTTGGGGCTATAGTAAAAGACATTTGCCCAAGGTGCCGTGCAGTGGGACTGAACCCAAAACCATGCGGTTTTGCAACCGCTTGGTTTCTTAACCACATCACCAGTCCTACACTGTGTTTTTTGTTTTTGTTTTTTCTTCCCATCCCTCAGTCAAATTCACCGCATGGGCGTTGGTTTACCTGTTGTTGAGAAAAGTGTTGGCCAAATTAAGTTATGCGTGAGTTTTTGGTTGAAGCCAGGTTGTTATTGGATTTGTTTGTTTGTTTGTTTGTTTATTTATTTTACATCGACAGACAGGCCGAGGTTAATCTGTACATGTATACAATTATAGACACACCTGTAGACATGCAAATGGATTTACAATTATAAATATAAACAGACATCCACCAACTCCTACACAAACATACACATACACACATACATACACACATAGATAGATAGATAGATAGATAGATAGATAGATAGATAGATAGATAGATACATACATACATACATACATACATACATACATACATACACACATACACACACGAACATCCATATGCTTACATACGTTCACAAGTACACGCGCACGCACACGAACAAAATGGAAATTGGAGACAAACGCACAAGAAGTTATTTAAATCATTTATACCGCCATATCATCGACATATTTTTCGATTGATACATAAAAGGAACTTCCCCAAAAATTCCAGGTACCACTCTATTCTCAACGCACACACACACACACACATATATATATATATATATATATATATATATATATATATATATATATATATATATATATATATATATATATATATATATATATATATATGTATGTATGTATATATATATATTATGAGATCGCGTAGCCCTGCCTAACTGAGATTCGAAACGTAATCCACACACTTGTTGCTTGTCAGACGACTGTCTGATTCCTTTGTTTTCTATCTCCGAGCTGGGAGATTAATGCGAAACATCTGACCTCCTAGGACCCTTTGCTGGTCACTAAAGGCCTTTGTTTTAGGCTTGACCTACTTCCGTGCTATTCCCTATATAACTACCATCTCTCTTTCGCTATCTTCGGTCGGCAGACCTCCAGCCTGGGCCAATTGGCTTCGCGCACAGCATAGCATCGGCTCAATGGAAAGGGACAACGTAATCCTTACTCTTTCTTCCTCTCTCGCGCTCTCTCTCAGCAGAGTGCACAGATCACACAACTACCAGCGAGCTATCAACACGCAAATTACTACTATGTATATTTAACTAACAAATACTGGCAAATAATTGGTGAATATAATTCCTTTCCTCTTCGATGTTGTTATTATGCTGTTTCATCCTGCTCGGAACAAGAATCGTTATTTCTACATAAAATAATGTTTCATCTGTACCACACGATTGGTACATCCGACGTGAGAACCTTACATCCGTACATTGCATATGGTAACCCTTTACATCACTTTGTAACTCCGATGTACACTCACACCTGCACGTTACATTTGATGACCTCCAGCTAAAGAATTGCAGCCGTCACTTGAACAATCGTCACATTTATCCGTTACATTTTGTGACCCCGTCAAACGAATTACTGGTTTCGCTTCACTCTTCATTATACCCGAAGTAAAAGAACTCAAAGAATTCGCTGACACTATGGAAGCCCGCAAACGCAACATTTCTACAGCCATCCGCTCAAAAACTACCCGCACGCACAACGTTTTCGGCAGCCACAAACTTTTCGTTCGTATCCTGCACTTAACCTGCATGCTACTCGAACTGTCGTACACCCAGACTATTGGACACTAGAACTTTTCTTCACATGCATATATTTTTCTTGTATTTCAGTGATAAATTTTTAGCATTTCAGAATCGGGGCACTTCTGCCAGTCAAGTTTGTACTACTTTCGTTTAAACATTCTGCACTGTTTACTACGCTTTCTGTTCTGCATCCATCTTATTTGTTTATATTAGTAGCACACTCAATTCCGCGAAAACTCAATTCTACGAAGACTCAATTCCGCGAAAACAACTTATCCATATTTTTAAATGTTCCATATTTTTATAGTTTTTGTCTCTGGCCGCTTCGTTTTTTCATGCACACACATACACTTCTTTCGATCGCATGTTTTTTTTTTTCTTCGCTACATGTTTGCTCATAAATAACTTAAATGTTTCGCAGATCGATTAACTTGCACTACTCAATGTTCATACCTGCACCCAGATACGCACACGCACCTCAGTTGTGCCTCAACTGCCTTGTTTCTTCATGTGCATGCCAGTTCAGCTTTTTTGCCCTTCAGTAAGACCCCAGGTTGGTCACTGTATGCATAAAGTTTGCCCATCTATCTCAACATGCCAGCATGTCACTCACCCTTTATTGTCTTGCTTACCCACAGCAAATGTACACGACCACAATGCCAGAAATATTAGGCCTCTGCACTTCTTTCAGCCACTTTCACACTGCAGGCACACCTCTGCCAAAAATTCTTCACGTGCCTTTTTGGCATGCTGCACATTGTTTTGATTTTTCATTACTGGTACACATGCACTCGTTCAATTCTTTTTTTTTTTTTTTTTTTGGTTCGTTCAATTCCTTTTTTAGAAACTTTCTACGGGGGAAGTAGTGTAAGAGTCGCGTAGCCCTCGCCTAACTGTGATTGGAAACCCAATCTACACACTTGTTGCTTATCAGACGACTGTCTGATTCCTTTGTGTTCTATCTCCGTGCTGGAAGATTAATGCGAAACATCTGACCTCCTAGGACCTTTGCTGGTCACTAAAGGCCTTTGTTTTAGGCTTGACCTACTTCCGAGCCATTCCCTATATAACTAACACCGTCTTTCTTTCGCCCTCTTCGGTTGGCAGACCTCCAGCCTGGACCAATTGGATTCGCGCACAGCATAACATCGGCTCAATGGAAAGGGACAACGCAATCCTTACCCTTTCTTCCTGTTTCTCACTCAGCTGAGCGCACAGGTCACACGCTACTATCTACAAGCGAGCCATCAACGCGGCAGTTAGTACTATGTATATTTAACTAGCAAATGCTAGCAAAATAATTGGTGAATATAATTTCTTTCCTCTTCGATGTTGTTATTATGCTGTTTCATCCTACTTTCGACTATCTACTTATAACGAGCCGACGCGGAACAAGAATCGCTATTTCTATCTTATAACAATTTTGCTTGTCATTGCGTTACTTATCCCGTCGATAACGCTTTCACGTGGTTAGAGAAAAAGAGGACAAGGCAAAGACTGAGACAGAAAGAGGGAGAAATAAAAAGAGGGAGAGAGAAGCGTCCATGACATAAGGTAGGGGGATGTAATATTTATTACGTGGTTAAAAAGTTTGTTGAAGGTAGTGATATAGAGAGAGTTAGAGATACAGTTTTAGCAGAGGGATGATATTCTGATGGTGAGGCTAAAGAAAGGCAGAGAGGGAGGGGAGAGAGAGAGGAGGAAGAGAGGGAGGAGCGAGAAAGTGAAGAGGAGAAAGAGATGGTGGTGGTGGTGGTGGTGATTGGATAGTCATTGATTTTTTTCAATTGAACGAAGTTTTTTATATCACCTATCACTTAACGCATGCGCATAAGTGCAGTTGCGGGAAATATTCACGCTTATTTACGTGGCCGATATATGCTATTTAACTAAAGGTTGTATCATATGTACGGAGTAGTTTCTTTATGGGGAAAATGGGAAAATAAAAGTGAATATTTATTTTATGAGTGTTGTGTATTAAGTCTATAAAGTTGTGCATAAAGTATATAAAGTGTATATATAAAGTGAATTATGTAATCATCGTATTCCAATTTCTTTCACTTTTCAATGATTAGCAGACGACTGACTATCTTTTGATGCAGACACAACACAGTCTACGCTCTCTCAGGTTTGTTTTTGGATAAAGTTTTCAGAAATAACCCGATAGGTTTACGATCAACTCCGTGAAATATTCACGGGTCCCGCTAGTACTAAATAACCTTTCATCTGTGCGATACGATTGATACCTCTGCCGCGAGAACCTTACATTAGTACATTGCATATGGTGATCCTTTACAGCTTACCATTACACTTAATAACTCCGATGTACACTCACATCTGCACGTTACATGTGTGTGTGTGTGTGTGTGTGTGTGTGTGTACTATTTGGTATACAATACATCAGATTTCACTCTATCAATACTCAGTTTTATTTCTTGTGTGTTCTCTCCCATTTTCGCTCACTTTATCAATCTTCCCCCTTCTCTCCCTTTCGATATATACGTGTGTGTGTGTGAGAGAGAGAGAGAGAAAGAGAGAGAGTGAGAGAGAGAGAGAGAGAGAGAGAGAGAGAGAGAGAGAGAGAGAGAGAGAGACCTTCCAGAGGTAGAACCTTCCACTATTTTTGACAAAGTCGTGGGAAAAGCTGCTCTTCTAGGAGAAAGATCCTCCTAAATAAAACTTTCAGTCAAAATACAGTAATCGCCAAATCGCGGTTCACCTATCGTGCACTCTGTACATCGCGGATTTTTTCGGCTAATATATGTAAATTTTATATCGCGGACTCCTCAGTATATGCGGATTTCTGCAGCCGATAGGTATTTGTATTTTTTTTAGATTTTAATTATTTCGCTGGGTGGTTTTGGAACGTAACACCCGCGATAGTCGAGGGATTACTGTAATCCAAAATCTAATCAGTTTGTGCTAACATCCCTGAAAATTTCATTCGAATCCATCCAGCTCTTCTTGAGATATCTTGTCCACGGACAGACAGACAAACAAACAAATACGATTGAAAACAATACCTCCGCCTTAGAGAAGGCGGAGGTAACAATGAGGCTGTGGATGTGAGACGACTGTCATCTGACAAGATGGAGCAATCGTCATTTTATGAGTCGTTTTAGTTTTCGTTCTGGCACGACTTGAAAGTTTAACTGAACGTTGACGTCAGATAAAAATAAGTAGAACTTAAACTCATCCAGGCCTCCTCACGCTAATATCCAGGATGAGAAGGCGTGTGGTTTAGTGGTTAGGGCATTCGACTCACGATTGTAAAGTCATGAGTTCGATTCCCGGCAGCGCGTTGTGTCCTTGAGCAAGACACTTTATTTCACGTTGCTCCAGTCCACTCACCTGACAAAAATGCATTGTACCTGCAATTCAAAGGGAGCCATCCTTGTCGCATTTTGTGTCATGCTGAATCTCCCCGAGAACTACGTTAAGGGTGCGCGTATCTATGGAGGGCTCAGCCGCTTGCGCATAAATTTCACGAACAGGCTGTTCCGTTGATCGGATCAACTAGAACACTCATCGTCGCCATCGACGGAGTGCCAGTTTTTTTTTTTTCTTTTTTAGTCAAGGTGAACTACGTCAGTGGTTAGTATTGTATTTTAATACAGCTTCTACGGTCAATTTCCCTGTGG